>NC_143023.1:28087500-28197500 GCF_057628025.1 Oncorhynchus mykiss | reverse complement strand
GAGAGTGTGTCCCCAGTCTCCCCACACGTGTACACACCTCTTGGATGGCCTCACGGGCGCCATCCCACTTCTGACACCAATGTAGCAAATTTGGGGGGTAGCCCTGACCGGTACTTGAACTCAGATATAGCGACTGTCAAGGCAGTACCTTAATTGTTATGCCAACACCAAGAGTTCCTATTGGCATAACAATTAAGGTGTTGGCTTGACAATCACTGGACAGGGGTTCAAGTCCTGGTTGGGGCAACCCTCCCAAATTCACTGCAATATACTTCCAAGGTTGGTTTCCTTGACTCTCCCCTTTAACTGCCCCCAATTGTCCTATTTTTAGCTACAACTTCCAATTAAGTTCGAGAGGATCAGCTTCAGCAAATTGAGGTGTAGAATCACTGATCTACAAATAGTATTCCCTGCCAAATATTTGGTTTAAGTGCGATAAAGGTTTGCAGAGCTACACACAACTAGACATTGATTGATTGGAGGAGACAGCTTGTGTCAATTACCAAACATTTCCTAGGATTTCCTACCTGCAGCAACAATAGTGGACAATGCAGGTAAAATCACAGTGCCTCAAAACTCCTGGCTTTACCTATACCACATGCTCCTCTACAGTCTGAACCTACACAGAACCCTGGATGGAGAGACATTGTGGGGGGCCTTGCTCAAGGGCAGGATCAGAGACCAGCAGCCTTCATGTTCCATTGCCATTTTTGAACCAGAAACCTTTGGCTGCTGGCCCCCCTCTTCTAACCCCTAGACTACTGTACCTTATACCCCAACTGCCTCTACTGTCGGAGAGATAATACCCTAACCCAGGGATCAGCAACTACATTCAGCTGCAGGCCAAATTCGGACGCCATTTGGGGAACCCTGCCCTAACCCTTACACTGTACTTCTTCTATCTGACACATTTTATTCCCTGAGTGTACTTAACCCTCTTCACTTCAACACAATTAACTCACAAACATAATAATACACAGTCTGGGAGATGCAACTCCTATACTCCACCTTTACTGTCAAGTACAGCACCTAACACAGAATACATCTATTGTCTGCTAGATACAAACCTAGCAGATGCAACATAACAACAATACCATAATAACCATATGGACATCATTAGCTATGTTAGCAGTAAGTAGCATATAGTGACATGTACACACACAGTTCCAGTAGTCGGTGTCTTATCTAACAACAATACGTTTTCAAATGCTCTGATTTACCCCTACATCAGTCCCTGTCTGAATCTGTTCCTTCAATATCTGGCCCTGCTGTTACTGTGTGGATGCTGCTGCTGAGTGCGGTGCTGTGTCATGTCCTTGCATGGTGAGACTGGGGGAAGGGAAGTAAAGTACAAGAGAGGGAGGGAGGGAGGAGCTGCTCCACTCTGCCCTGAGAAAACACACCGCCACTGGGCAGTGAGATGGGGCTGGGGAGAGAGTGGGGGAAGGGGGTGTGGGTATGGGGTTAGTGAGGGGAATAGGGAATATGGAGCTGGGGGTCAGGTAGGGGGAAGGGGATGTTTGTGGGGTTAAGTTGGGTAAGTGTTGTGGAGGGGGGTCTGGGGGTGAAGACTAGGGTGCTGGAGCTGGAACTAGGATTGGAGTGAGGATCACAGATAGACAAACACAGACAGACATGACCCAGCTCTACCTCTCTAATCCGTCGGTCTGTCGGTCTGTCTGCTTCCCACATGGCATTATAGAAGGTATCTATTATCCTTCCTTTACCAGCCTCTCTGTAACTCTTACATCTCCTCCCCTTCCAAGTGTCTCGCATAATCCTCACCCTCCCCGTCTCTCCTCTGCCACCTCCACTCTACCTTGTCCTCCTTCCCCTCTCTCATTTTCCCCTCACCCCCTTACCTGTTTCAGGCAAGCCTGTCTGCTCTGCTCCAAGCTCCGGATGTCTTTCTTTGGGGACAGATCTGTGAGAGCTCTCCCCCGGCATGGCTGTCTGGATCTCTCTGGTTCTGACGCAACAATAACTCCACACCACCCAGCAGCCAAGGTGAACAGAGAGAGAGTGCGCAGTAGAGGAAGGAGCAGAGAGAGAGAGAGAAAGAGGGTGAATGCTCAGCGTGCCTCTCTCTGTGGTGCAGCAGAGCAGTGATGATGCTATGAGTGAGAGTGTGTGTGGGTCTCGCGATGCTGCTAGTGTGTGCGTGTGTGTGTGGGCGCATATGTTTGTGTGGAATCTGAGAGGGAGCTGCAGTATTCTCTCTCATTCCCCGGCTGAGCAGCACTGCCTCCCTCCTCCCCTCCCTCTTTCCTTTCCATCCCGCTCTCCTTCCCATCCCTCTTTCCCTCCCTCCCTCCCTCCCTGGTGATGACTTGATAGTCAGCGATGATGTCAGCAGATTTCTGCTGCTGCCTGAGCGCTGCCCCCATCCTTACAGGAAGGTACTGCAGAGACAGAGGGCTGGAGAGAGGGTGTGCGGAGAAGATGGGCTATTGCAGAAAAAGTGATGGAGGAAATAACGTTAGTGAAAGGGAGATTGAAGGAGAGAGTTACAAAGAAAGAAAAGAGAGGGAGACGTTCAGTCTCCTCCTCCCCCTTTCCATTTGTTCCCCCCAAATCCCACAGATCACTGGCAGTCTCCATGGCAACCCCAAGCTTCCCACGCTGGGTGTGTGAGTATGTGTGTGTATCAGGGGGTTTCTGCCTATGCTCTGCCAGCTCAACAGAATCCCCTGTCTCCTCTTTCTGTCAATTCCAGCCCAGCTGGCATTCATACATCAGCGGTAATATCCTCCTCTCTTTTCTGCTTATTCATATTTCCCTGCTTCTCGCTCACCTGAGGTCAGCAACACACAGAAACACACTCCCCTCAGACAGGACCTGGTCTCTATGACAACAGTCAATACTTGGACTGCTGGCTGGCTGTGCTCAGCGGTGATGATCAATCAGTCAATAAACCAACCAATCAATGGAGTTACTTAGCAGCAAACTCTCTATACCGCAACATGAGCTCAACACTCAAGGGGCCAGAGTTCAAAAGGAACCGTCCGAGCCTTTTTCATTATAACATATTTAAGTTATTTACATACAGTATATGTTGGAACTGCTACAGAAAAATAATATGTAGATCAGTCATGATTCTCTCATGTCAGTTCTACAGCTAATTACTGTCATGTGTTACATTCTAGGCAGTGGTGTAAAGTACTTAAGTGAAAATTCTGCTCTTAAACGCTAGTAAAACTAAATGCATGCTCTTCAACCGATCGCTGCCGCACCCGCCTGCCCGACTAGCATCACTACTCTGGACGGTTCTGACTTAGAATATGTGGACAACTACAAATAACTAGGTTTCTGGCTAGACTGTAAACTCTCCTTCCAGACTCATATTAAGCATCTCCAATCTAAAATTAAATCTAGAATCGGCTTCCTATTTCGCAACAAAGCCTCCTTCACTCACGCTGCCAAACATACCCTCGTAAAACTGACTATCCTACCGATCCTCGACTTCGGCGATGTCATTTACAAAATAGCCTCCAACACTCTACTCAGCAAACTGGGTGCAGTCTATCACAGTGCCATCCGTTTTGTCACCAAAGCCCCATATACCATACCACCCACCACTGCGACCTGTATGCTCTCGTCGGCTGGCCCTCGCTACATATTCGTCGCCAGACCCACTGGCTCCAGGTTATCTATAAGTCTTTGCTAGGTAAAGCTCTGCCTTATCTCAGCTCACTGGTCACCATAACAGCACCCACCCGTAACACACGCTCCAGCAGGTATATCTCACAGGTCATCCCCAAAACCAACACCTCCTTTGGCTGCCTTTCCTTCCAGTTCTCTGCTGCCAATGACTGGAACGAACTGCAAAAATCGCTGAAGTTGGAGACCTATATCTCCCTCACTAACTTTAAGCATCAGCTATCTGAGCAGCTTACCGATCGCTGCAGCTATACATAGCCCATCTGTAAATAGCCCATACAACTACCCACCTCATCCACATATTGTTTTTATTTACTTTTTTGTCCTTTTGCACACCAGTATTTCTGCTTACACATCATCATCTGCACATCTATCACTCCAGTGTTAATTTGCACTATTGTAATTACTTCCTTCTATGAGCTATTTATTTCCTTACCTCCTTCAAAGATAGGAAAACTGTCCAATTCACACACTTATCAAGATAACATCCCTGGTCATCCCTACTGCCTCTGATCTGGCGGACTCACTAAACACACATGCTTTGTTTGTAAACAATGTCTTAGTGTTGGAATGTGCCCCTGGCTATCCGTAAATTAAAATGTTGCCATTTGGTTAGCTTAATATACATTTGAAATTATTTATACTCTTACTAATATTTTAGTAATTTTTATTTAACCTTTATTTAACTAGGCAAGTCAGTTAAGAACAAATTCTTATTTACAATGACAGCCTAGTGGGTTAACTGCCTTGTTCAAGGGCAGAAGGACAGATTTTTACCTTGTCAGCTCAGGGATTCAATCCAGCAACCTTTCGGTTACTGGCCCAACCCTCTAACCACTAGGCTACCTGTCGCCCCATTACATGTACTTTTGATACTTAAGAATATTTAAAACCAAATACTTTTAGACATTAACTCAATTAGTATTTTACCGGGTGACTTTCACTTTAGTTATTTTCTATTAGGGTATCTTTACTTTTACTCAAGTATGACAATTGGGTACTTTTTCCTCCACTGATTCTAGGTGAAACAATACATGAAAACAGAATCTTAAACATCCTGCTTCATCATTATAGTTGTCAGTACACATGCTTCAAATCAGCGCTTAGCAACGCAACAACATACAGTGCCTTCAAAAAGTATTCACACCCATCAACATTTTGCACATTTTGTAATTTTGTGTCACTGACCTACACACAATACCCCATCATGTCGAAGTAGAATTATGTTTTTTGACATTTTTACAAATTAATAAAAAATGAAAAGCTCAAATGTATTGAGTCAATAAATTGTCAACCACTTTATGGCAAGCCTAAATATGTTCAGGAGTAAAAATGTGCTTACAAGTCACACAATAAGTTACATGGACATGATATTTGAATGACTACCTCATCTCTCTACCCCTCTCATACAATTATCTGTAAGGTCTGTTGTGGAAATTCATTCTGAAAGAGACTTTGTAATTTCTTCAAACAATCACATATTTTTAATATTAATTATTGCAGTAATGAAACTGGTCAACCCAACAGTCTTGATGCAGAGTTCTTTATAGAGGTGACTAACAATGCTTAGTCGTGGCTGGTTCCACCCCTCCCATGCAGACCAAGGGCCAAGCCACCTTGGGTTCATGTTGTGGTTATCTGCACCTGGTATTGTTTTAACCCCCAACCTAGTTTTCCACAAGAATGATTTTGAGACAATGAGGGATTGTTCTAAACTCTAAACTTACAGGCTCTCTCGATCTCGGTTACACCCACCACATCTTGTCTATGTAATGCAGTCTAACTCATTTGTCAGCTCAAGCCATCTCTAGTGACCACACGCACAGATTAGCTGCAGGGGACTAGAGTGGAGACCATAAAAACACAGCTTTAGCAGGACAGAAATGTTTTACTACAGTTTTTCCCAATTGCTAAAACACTATTTTGCAAACTAGGCTGGTTTTATCAAAATACTTAACACAATTCACAAAACCACACACCCAAACTGCAAAATACATCATATATCCTGCAAAATGAAGCACTGCAACCAAAACTACATATAGCATTATCAAAATCAAACGTTTGCACGAAATGACACACACTTCATTCATATTACCAGATTTTTGTCTAACCAACTACACACTGTTGGGCATAATGAAAAGCACTCTCATCTTTAGTATGCTTTGCCATAATACTAAAATAGTTCAAATTCTTCAGATGCACAGAAATATTTGCAGATACACACACATGCTGTTGAAACATTTTATTTTTTATTTTTCACCAAACAAGTCAGTGCAACATATGCACAGCAGATATATTTACATTGGACTGAACAAAATTATGCTCACAAAAAAACAGTAAACTGAAAAAGAAAATTGCAGAAATAATGTGCAGAAAAAATATATAGAAAAAAAGAGGCAAGGAAAATAATTTGAGTTTGAGTTTCTCTCAAACGGCACCTTATAAAGTTGTTTCATTCTGATTTGGTTTCGCTTGAGAATGCGAGCCAATGTGGACAGACTGACTCGTTGAATGTTGTTGAATGTGGTGTTGACTTGGACGATGTGGCTTTGACTTTCTCGTAATCTGATTTAATTATTTTCCAAAACCAAGTTTACAATGGCGGCTTCCTGTACCCCGGTGAACATTTGGCCCCTTCCTCCACCATGGTTGCGTCTCTCAGTCCTTTAGAAAAACAAAAAAATAGGGCTTGGACAATGCAACCTAAAGATATTTCCACCACAGTAGAGTAAATTCTACAGGAAATTTGTGCAGTTAGTGTATGACATCAGCCATTCATGAAGTAAAAAGGTGTCACTCAACTGATACACTATGACATGGGGTGTACTACATAGTGTGAAATAAATTTTGGTTACATACCTGTACTCCAGTCTAAATGTCAGGATGACACAGGCGACAGTAAAACGGCTCAATTTGGGCTGCACTCTCTGTCCAGCCTCTCGTATTGTCAGCCCATGGTTGATGACATGATCAACTAAGGTTGCTCTGATTTAATTTGAAAGTTGTCTTCTTTGGCCATGAACTCCTCTACCAGCTCTACCCCTACCTGTCTCTATTCCTCACCCTCCCTCTTTCTCTTCCTCTCTCTGCAATGGCTTCCATTGTTGTTGTAAAACAAAAGGTGCTGGTACCTGTGGACTTTTCATAGTGCTTACTTCCCGATTGAAGTTGAACTGTATTAGTTAAATATTAATTGTTAACTATTAATATCAAACAGATCAGGTAAATACGTAATTTTCCTATCCCAGGTCCCACAGTCGAGCAGTGAATTTGAAACACAGATTCAACCACAAAGACTAGGGAGGTTATCAAATGTCTCGCAAAAAAAGGGCACCCATTGGTAGACGGTTAAAAAGAAAAGCAGACATTGAATGTTCCTTTGAGCATGGTGAAGTTATTACATTTTGGATGGTGTATTGATATACAGAGTCACCACAAAGATACAGGTGTCCTACCTAACTCAGTTGCCGGAGAGGAAGGAAACCGTTCAGGAATTTCCCCATGAGGCCAATTGTGACTTTAAAAGAGTTAAGAGAAAACTGAGGATGGATCAACAACATTGTAGTTACTCCACAATACTAACCTAAATGACATTGAGAATAAAGAAGCCTGTAAATATTATTATTTTTTAATCCGAAACATGCATCCTGTTTACAATAAAGGCAATAAAGTAAAACATCAGAAAATGTGGCAAAGAAATAAATGTTATGTCCTGAATACAAAGTGTTATGTTAGGGGCAAATCCAACAACACGTCACAGAGTACCACTCTTCATATTTTCAAGAATGGCGGTGGCTGCCATACATGATGTCTTCATAGGTGATTTGGAGCCCGATACAAATCTGATTCCTGGCCATGTGACTTGTGTCTGAATGTCAAATCTGATTTATTTGCTCTCAAGGTGACTTTTTAGACTGTTATTTTGCATATCTTGTTGCTAGCTACTCTGTTGCCAGTTTGACAGGAACACGTGGTAGCTAATTAGCTTTTTAATTGTTTACAAACAAATGAGTGAATGTACTATAATGCTAAAGAGCTATCCAGCTAGCTCATGGAGTGCCTTGGCTAGCGAAAAAGGTCTCGTCTTGAAAGTTGGATAATCTTATCCTTTGAGGCTTTAAAAGTGTTCTTATACCTGGATTTTGAATATACAAATCAACTGGAAAATAGGCAATGGCAAGCACTGTCACCTTAGCTTGCTCCATAACTTCTGCATGATAGGAAGCATGAGCACCACCAACAATCAGCCTACACTACCATGCGCACACCTGTCGTTACTATGGCAACTAGCGTAGCCATGTCATCAAATGACTGCTATCTGTACACACACAATCCGATTTGGTCAGTTGTAACTTGCTGTTTGGACAGTCTGTATCCCAAAACTGATTTGAGCATTAAGACCTGCAGTATAAACAAGGCTTTAGAGACCCAGACAGCTGTAATCGCTGCCAAAGGTGCTTCTACAAAGTATTGACTCTGGGATGTGGAAACTTAAGTAAATGAGACATACATTTTCATTTACATGTTTTCACTTTGTCATTATGGGGTAGTGTGTGTAGATGGGTAAACATGTTTTTATTGAATTCAGGCTGTAACAACAAAATGTAAATTAAGTCAAGGGGTATGAATACTTTCTGAAGGCACTGTGCGGCACAGACAACATAAACAGCTGTGTGTGAGCCGATCCCTCTTGGATACATTCAGCACACCCCACAACACACACACGCCGCTGACCCATGACGTTTGATAATAAATACGTATTATTAGCTGTAACTTGTGAAGAGAAGCATCCTCAGGCTGAATATCACACCTCCATCAGGATGCCAATGATACCATAGAAGCTCATCCAACCCAATGTCCTCTCTAAACACACTGTGAGGGAAGTCAAGACCTACCAGAGCCATAGATGATGTCTGACTGATCTACAAATAACCTTGCATCATAAATAATGACTTATTGTTAGTTGTAGATCACAATTGGCCCACAATGGATCACGGATTTGATGCTCTCATCTACAGCCAATGTTAATCAAGGAACATCAGTGCCAACATGGAAGACAGTGTGTGGAACATGTATATCAAAATGAAAGCATAAAATAATTTCTTCAATCATATCACTCAAAGCTCATATTGATAATTTAATTAGACCACTCTATTCACAGGTGATAAACAGCTTTTAACATTCATTGGGGCATTTATTCTATGATGCTGCTCTCTATTCTCTTTGAGTGTCACTTAGGGACACATATCCTTAGCAACAGAGGTCTTTCCTCCCTTGCTTTCTGCTGTAGGGCCCACTCTCTCTTTCTCCCTCTGTTTGCTCTCTTCAGCATACAGAACTCTCAGGGGGCGTCTCCATGGTAACAAGGAAAGCCCCACGCATCGGCAAGGCAACCAAAGATAAAACGACAAAAGAGATTTTCCACCAAGTGGCTTGTTTTAGAGTGGGTTGATTAGTGTGTGTGTGTGTGTGTGTGGTTGCTGTTCAGAGTTGTTTGAGACCAGATTGTTTCTGGTGAGCCATCCTGGCTCTCCTCTTTCCAGTCCAGTTGAGTCTAGAACTGAACCAGACTTCTGCTGTTTGGCCTCGTTCACTTCGCCATTTCCTCAGCAATGGCCTTCCCCATCTTATCCTTCACATACGCCCCTTTCTGCCAATCAGACTTCAGCTCCAGCCACTCATAGTATGGCACCTAGAGAGGGACAGAAAGTACAGATTCAGTGGTTTGTCTATGAATAATACTCTTTACCTTGCAATACTATAGTTGACATACACCCAGTAGTGTTTATATGCAAATCAGGTTTGGAGACAATCTAGAAGGTTCTCTCATTTGGGCAAAAGTCCATCCTCAGTCTTCTGTCCTCCATCCCCCAGAAACCAATAAGTGTTTGAGGAGTGTGTCAATTCGTTAGTAGGACGAGTGTCCTCCCCTCCTCAATAGCCATCTCTCATTGAGGATACTCATGTGTATCCTACAGTGGAAAAGGTTTTGAAATCTGACACCTACTTAAAAAAAAATCAGCTTTTGTTTCGTCAGTAGAGAAAAACATGCACGTTTAAAAACTATATGATAGTGCCTCCCGAGTGGCGCAGCGGTCTAAGGTACTGCATCGCAGTGCTTGAGGCATTACTACAGACCCGGGTTCGATCCCAGGCTGTGTTACAGCCAGCCGCAACAGGAGATGCAAAGCTGTCATCAAGAAAAGGGTGGCTACTTAAATATATTCTTGTCTGTTTAACACTTTTTGGTTAGTACATGATTCCATTTGTGCTATTTCATAGTTTTGATGTCTTCACGATTATTCTACAATGTAGAAAATAGTAAAAAGAAAAACCCTTCGAATGAGTAGGTGTGTCCAAACTTGACTGGTACTGTATATCTACATAAAAAATAAAAATGTGAAACGTTATGCTACTTATTATTTTATTTATAAAAAGTCCCGCACAACTCTCTAATTTGTTTTGATCACTTCACACATTTATTTTGGGATCCACCACTTTAAACGTATTTTGCCTAATGATGTGCGAGTGGAGAAGGACAGTCTCATCGGTTTACTAGTTTACCCAGCATGCACCACAGAGTGCTCAGGCTAACGCAATTGGCCTAGATGAGAGAGAGTGGTAAGATTGTCCTGGATAGGTGAGAGTGAGAGAGCTGGGATTGGCTAAGGAGCTTGGCCTAGATGAGAGAGCTGCTGCTATTCTCCAGGCTCCTGACTGACTATCAGGCCTTTTTATAGCTGGCATCCTTCAGGGAGACAGACCAACCTGGCCCTGCATGATGCAGCATTACATCAGCATTAGCTAGCTAACTTTAGCATCATACGATACACCGCTAGCCAGCATTGGCCACTAGAGTCAATTTCTTGAGGAAAACGGTCCTAAAATTGGAAACAAACATGTCGTTACCCAGAGTCCCATTATTCTATTTTCCAAGCTATATTCACAATATTTTATACAATGAGTGTACAAAACTTTAAGAACACCTGCTCTTTCCATGACAGACCAGATTAAAGCTGTGACCCCCTATTGTCACTTGTTAAATCCACTTCAAATCAGTGTAGATGAAGGGGTGGAGACAGGTTAAAGAAGGATTTTTAAGCTTTGAGATGGATTGTGTATGTGTGCAAAATATTTAAGTGTGCACCGATTTGTGTGTCAAGAACTGCTGGGTTTTTCCACACTCAACAGTTTCCCCGTGAGTAGAACCCTGACAAAGGCCATGCAGCCGAAACGCGTCAGAACATGCCATACAACATGCCATACAAACATATATACACCCAGGCCATCCTACAATCTAAGCTTGATGCCCTCAATCTCACACAATTTATCAATGAACCTACCAGATATAACCCCAAATCCGTAAACACGGGCACCCTCATAGATATCATCCTAACTAACTCACCCTCCAAATGCACCTCTGCTGTTTTCAACCAAGATCTGTGTGAGAGTGATCACCTGCATCCGTAATGGGTCTGCGAGCAAACGACCACCCCTCATCACTGTCAAACGCTCCCTAAAACACTTCTGCGAGCAGGCCTTTCTAATCGACCTGGCCGTGGTATCCTGGAATGACATTGACCTCATCCCGACAGTAGAGGATGCCTGGTAATTCTTTAAAAGTGCCTTCCTCACCATCTTACATAGGCATGCCCCATTCAAAAAATGTAGAATCAGGAATAGATATAGCCCTTGGTTCACTCCAGACCCGTCTGCCCTTGACCAGCACAAAAACATCCTGTGGCGTTCTGCATTAGCATCGAATAGCCCCCGTGATATGCAACTTTTCAGGGAAGTTAGGAACCAATATACACAGACAGGCGGTCATCCCCCTCTTCAAAGGGGGAGATACTCTAGACCCAAACTCCTACAGACCTATATCTATCCTACAAGGTCTTCGAAAGCAAAGTAAACAAACAGATTACTGACCACTTTGAATCACATCGTAACTTCTCCACTATGCAATCTGGTTTCCGAGCTGGTCATGGGTGCACCTCAGCCACGCTCAAGGTCCTTAACGATATCATAACCGCCATCGATAAGAGACATTACTGTGCAGCTGTTTCATCGACTCTGTCAATCACCATATTCTTATTGGCAGACTCAACAGCCTTGGTTTCTCAAATGATTGCCTCGCCTGGTTCACCAACTACTTCTCTGATAGAGCTCAGTGTGTTAAATCGGAGGGCCTGTTGTCCTGACCTCTGACAGTGTCTATGGGGGTGCCACAGGGTTCAATTCTCAGGCCGACTCTCTTCTCTGTATACATCAAGGATGTCGCTCTTGCTGCTAGTGAGTCTCTGATCCACCTCTACGCAGACGAGACCATTCTGTATACATCTGGCCCTTCTTTGGACACTGTTAACTAACCTCCAGATGAGCATCAATGACATACAACTCTCATTCGTGGCCTCCAACTGCTCTTAAACGCAAATAAAACTAAATGCATGCTATTCAACTGATCATTGCCCGCACCTGCCCGTCCATCCAGCATCACTACCCTGGATGGCTCTGACTTAGAATACGTGGATAACTACAAATACCTAGGTGTCTGGTTAGACTGGAAACTCTCCTTCCAGACTCAAAAATTAAATCTAGAATCGGCTTCCTATTTCGCAACAAAGCTTCCTTCACTCATGCTGCCAAACATACCCTCATAAAACTGACCATCCTACCGATCCTTGACTTCAGCGATGTCATCTATAAAATAGCCTCCAACACTTTACTCAGAAAACTGGATGAAGTATATCACAGTGCCATCCGTTTTGTCACCAAAGCCCCATATACTACCCACCACTGCGACCTGTACGCTCTCGTTGGCTGGCCCTCGCTTCATACTCGTTGCCAAACCCACTGGCTACAGGTGATCTACAAGTATCTGCTAGGTAGAGCCCCGCCCTATCTCAGCTCGCTGGTCACCATAGCAACATTCACTCGTAGCACACGCTCCAGCAGGTATAACTCACTGGTCACCCCCAAAGCCAATTCCTGCTTTGGTCGCCTTTCCTTCCAGTTCTCTGCTGCCAATGACTGGAACGAACTGCAAAAATCACTGAAGCTGGAGATTCCCATCTCCCTCACTAGCTCTAAGCACCAGCTGTCAGAGCAGCTCACAGATCACTGCACCTGTTCATAGCCCATCTATCTACCTCATCCCCATACTGTATTTATTTATTTAGCTCCTTTTGCGCCACAGTATGTCTACTTGCACATCCATATTTTGCACATCTACCATTCCAGTGTTTAATTGCCTATTTATTGCCTTAACTCCCTTATTTGCACTCACTGTATAGACTTTGTTTTCTTTTTTTTCTACTGTATTATTGACTGTATGTTTTGTTCATTCCATGTGTAACTGTGTTGTTGTATGTGTCGAACTGCTATGCTTTATCTTGGTCCTCCTTTCTTTTTGTTTCCCGGGAGTATCAAGAATGGTCACCACCCAAAGTGGAGGTGGTGTGTATGCTGTGGTTAGGGTTTGTATGTGCGATGGACAGTGACTGTCATAATGACTGTCATAATGACTGCCAGAATGTCTTTCAGTCCACTGCCCCCTCTCTCTTCTCTCCTCTCTCCATACCTCTACAAGGATAAAGCCAGCCAGTTTGAGATGCCGTCTCATCATGGTGAATCGTCCCAGCAGATCTTTACTCCTGGAGCCATAGTTAGGAAACTCCCAGGTTAGGAATGCTAACCTGCAAAGAGAAGGACTGTCAGAACACATGCGCACACACCCACACACATGCACCAACACAGACAACCGTCTTCCCTCACCTGCATGCCCCCTCAGGTAAGGACTTGGCTCCGCCTCCTCCAGGCAGGTGAGGGGCCGTCAGGGTCACCAGGTCCATTGGCTTATTTTCACTGTCCACCACCAGCTCTCCATCTTATTGGACACAACACGTCAGTCACCTGTTGTTCCAGCCTTAAAGTGTTTATGTGTGTGTGCACGTGTATTCACCTATGGTCCAGCCATATATAGTGTTGACCCCGGTACGTAGGGCCTCTGCTTTCCCCCCCACCAGATTACCCAGGGCCCCCTTCAGCCCAGTCTGTAGAGGGGAGAGGGGGGAGTCCCGGCCCAGGGTGGAGGGAAGCAACATGGCCTCTGTAGGCAGGGTGGAGGACAGAGACTCTGGGTGTTCTAACTGGAGGGTAGCAATGATGTGGAGGAGCTTCAGGCGATAGTTCTCCACTCGAGACAGACTGCCTTCTGTAAAACAGCAATATAGCAACGCAACATAAAATCATCAGAATCACCCAAGTCTGTACAGCTGAGAAAGCACAGGGCTATTAACACAGAACATCAGTGGATCGGTCCTCTGCTGCTATCTCCTGGGGTGGACCAGTACTAGAGTGTTTACCTGAGAGTTTAGCAACATGTGTGTGTTGAGTGAGGGCCGTGATGTGGTGGGGCTTGGCCTGCTGTAACACACACAGAGACCACACCACGTCTGTCTGCAGGAACGCCTCCAGGCTGGGGAGAACACCCTCCAGGGCAGAGTGGACCTACATACACACAGAAGGAGACAGATGATAAACACATACCTTCCCAGAATGTAGTCCTCTAGCCAAAAGCCTCTTCCCCTCATCACCCAAAGTTGATAGAAATGTAATGTACAACACTGACATGACTCTACATGACTGAGAACCCAGTCTGTTCTACAAAATATTTATCCTCAAGTATCCAGGCTGCATCACATCCGGCCGTGATTGGGAGTCCCATAGGGCGGCGCACAATTGGCCCAGCGTCGTCCGGGTTTGGCCGGGGTAAGTTGTCATTGTAAATAAGAATTTGTTCATAACTGACTTGCCTAGTTAAATCAAGGTTACAAAATAAATAAATAGCATAAGGTAAATAAACAAACAAATTGCTACTCTCATTGTTTACCTTCTTGTAGAACTCCTCCCCTTTGCTGGGCTGGAAGTTGAGCCTGGCCAATGACATGAGCAGGTTACAAAGCTGCAGTGTGCTGTACTTCTGACTGTTCACGCTGTAGTGCTGAATAGTTTTTTTTAATCAAACAAAGGAAGAAAATAAGAGGATGAGTTAAGCAACTTTGGTTGATCAAGAGGGCTAGGAGATGATCCTATCAGTTTAAGATGTATTTAACGGCGTCTTAGTGTGTGCGGACCTCAGCGAATGCCTCAAACAATGGGAGATGGAGCCACTTGAGGAAGGCTAGGGATTTGGCGCAGCGAGTGACATCGGCAGAACTAATCTCTGGCATTCTGGGTAACAACTCGGCTGCCAATCGCTGGAAGACCTGGGAGTGGTGGAAATTCAACTTCCCTGAGAGAGAGAGAGTGAGAGAGCAAGAGAGAGAGAGAGAGAGCAAGAGAGAGAGAGAGAGAGAGAGAGAGCGAGAGAGAGAATTTAAAGCCCCCATGCAGTCTTTGTAATTTTATTTTGAAATTATCACACTATGTCTAATAAATGACTGTGTCTGAACCTCCTTTGGCACTTGAAAATGTCAGATTGTGTGGGCATTAGAAAATAAATAGATTTATATACACAGCCCTGATTGGCTGATAGGATGGTCTAGAGCCCACCACTTACCCAGATGAACAATCATTGGTCTACTATAATCAGATCATGATGTGGGCCAAAAGTTCCATCCCACCTGAACAGGCTGAAATTCCAGGGGCCTCATTCATCAAACGTGTGTACATTTCTTTCTCAAGTCTGGCGTACTTGGAGATTCTAGGATTTGGATGTACCTCAAATGATTGGGATTTATCAAACAGTCACATGCAAGCAACATATACACGTTTTCAAATATTTTTTCTTTAAATGAGTCCGACCTGAAGGATATACTGCTTCTCCGAGACCAGGCCCAAATCCCTGTCATTCGCGTGAAGAAAAGACGGAAATACAGAGGGCGAAGGTCGGGGTGCCTTGTGAGGATTCGTAGGCGAGTTAGTAAATCAACACAAGCATCAAATCAAAGTTGTCACGTGCGCCGAATACAACAGTGAAATGCTTACTTACAGTCCCTAACCATTTTTAAGTATGTAAAACAAATTGGTATTAGGTGAACAATAGATAAGTAAAGAAATAAAAACAACAGTAAAAAGGACAGTGAAAAATAACAGTAGCGAGGCTATATACAGGCACCGGTTAGTCGGGCTAATTGAGGTAGCATGTACATGTAGGTATGGTTAAAGTGACTATGCATATATGATGAACGGAGCGTAGCAGAAGTGTAAAAGAGGGGTTGGCAGGTGGTGGGACACAATGCAGATAGTCCGTAGCCAATGTGCAGGGGCACCGGATAGTCAGGCTAATTGAGGTAGTATGTACATGAATGTATAGTTAAAGTGACTATTCATATATGATAAAACAGAGTAGCAGCAGCGTAAAAGAGGGGTTGTGGGGGGGGGGGGGGGGGGGACACACACACACAACAATGCAAATAGTCCTGGTGGCCATTTGATTACTTGTTCAGGAGTCTTATGGCTTGGGGGTAAAATTGTTGAAAAGCCTTTTTGTCCAAGACTTGGCACTCCAGTACCACTTGCCATGCGGTAGCAGAGAGAACATTCTATGACCAGGGTGTCTGGGGTCTTCGAAAAAAAAATGTAGGGCCTTCCTCTGACACCACCTAGTGTAAAGGTCCTGGATGGCAGGCAGCTTAGCCCCAGTGATGTACTGGGCCATACGCACTACCCTCTGTAGTGCCTTGCGGTCGGAGGCCGAGCAGTTGCAGTACCAGGGAGTGATGCAACCAGTCAGGATGCTCTTGATGGTGCAGCTGTAGAAAATGCAAAATATTGTCAGTCTCCTGAGGGGGAATAGGCTTTGTCGTGCCATCTTCACGACTGTCTTGGTGTGTTTGGACCATGGTAGTTTGTTGGTGATGTGGACACCAAGGAATTTGAAGCTCTCAACGTGCTCCACTACAGCCCTGTCGATGAGAATGGGGGAGTGCTCGGTCCTCGTTTTTCCTGTAGTCCACAATCATCTCCTTTGTCTTGATTATGTTGAGGGATAGGTTGTTATTCTGGCACCAACCGGCCAGGTTTCTAACTTCCTCCCAGTAGGCTGTCTCGTTGTTGTGGCCTACCACTGTTGTCATCTGCAAACTTAATGGTGGTGTTGGAGTCATGCCTGGCCACGCAGTCATGGGTGAAACGGGAGTACAGGAGGGGACTGAGCACGCACCCCTGAGGGGCTCCAGTGATGAGGATCAGCGTGGCAGATGTGGTGTGGGTAGGTAGCAACACATGGGGGCGGCCCGTTAGGAAGTTCAGGATCCAGTTGCAGAGGGAGGTGTTTAGTCCCAGGATCCTTAGCTTAGTGATGGGCTTTGAGGGTACTATGGTGTTGAACGCTGAGCTGTCGTCAATAAATAGCATTCTCACATAGGTGTTCCTTTTGTCCAGATGGGAAAGGGCAGTGTGGAGTGCAATAGACACTGCATCATCTGTGGATCTGTTTTGGCGGTATGCAAATTGTAGTGGGTCTAGGGGTTCTGGGATAATGGTGTTAATGTGAGCCATTACCAGCCTTTCAAAACACTTCATGGCTATGGACGTGAGTGCTACGGGTCTGTAGTCACTTAGGCAGGCTGCCTTAGGGTTCTTGGGCACAAGGACTATGGTGGTCTGCTTGAAACATGTTGGTATTACAGACTTAGTCAGGGACATTGAAAATGTCAGTGAAGACACCTGCCAGTTGGTCGGCACATGCCCGGAGCACACGTCCTGGTAATCCGTCTGGCCCTGCGGCCTTGTGAATGTTGACCTGTTTAAAGGTCTTACATCGGCTACGGAGAGCGTGATCACACAGTCATCCGGAACAGTTGACGCTCTCATGCATGCCTCAGTGTTGCTTGCCTCGAAGCGAGCATAGAAGTCATTTAGCTCATCTGGTAGGCTTGTGTCACTGGGCAGCTTGCGGCTGTGCTTCCCTTTGTAAGTCTGTAATAGTTTGCAAGCCCTGCCACATAACGAGCGTCGGAGCCTGTGTAGTACAATTTAATCTTAGCCCTGTATTGGCGCTTTGCCTGTTTGATGGTTTGTAGGAGGGCATAGCAGCATTTCTTATAAGTCCCGCACCTTGAAAGCAGCAGCTCTACCCTTTAGCTCAGTGCAAATGCTGCCTGTAATATATGGCTTCTGGTTGGGGTATATACGTATGGTCATTGTGGGGGACGACATCCTCGATGCACTTACTGATAAAACCAGTGACTGATGTGGTGTACTCCTCAATGCCATCGGAAGAATCCTGGAACATGTCCCAGTCTGTGTTAGCAAAACAGTCCTGTAGTTTAGCATCTGCTTCATCTGACCACTTTTTTTAATAGACCGAGTCACTGGTGCTTCCTGCTTTAATTTGTGCTTATAAACAGGAATCAGGAGGATAGAATTAGGGTCAGATTTACCAAATGGAGGGCAAGGGAGAACTTTGTATGCATCTCTGTGTGTGGAGTACAGGTGATCTATAATGTTTTCCCCTCTGGTTGCGCATTTAACATGTTGATAGAAGTGAGGTAAAACTGATTTAAGTTTCCCTGCATTAAAATCCCCAGCCACTAGGAGCGCCACCTCTGGGTGAGCAGTTTCCTGTTTGCTTATTTCCTTATACAGCTGACTGAGTGCAGTCTTAGTACCAGCATCCATCTGTGTTGGTAAATAAACAGCCACGAAAAGTATGCATGAAAACTCTTGGCAAATAGTGTGGCAAACCTAAATCTGATTTACCACCAGCATGTCGCAAAATAAACGTACAAAGCTCTCCCTAGCAAACCATTTGGCAAATCTGACCATAATTCTACCCTCCTGATTCCTGCTTACAAGCAAAAACTAAAGTAGGATGTACCAGTGACTCCCTCAATATGGAAGTGGTCAGATGATGCGGATGCTATGCTACGCTACAGGACTGTTTTGCTAGCAGACTGGAATATGTTCTGCGATTCATCCAATGGCATTGAGGAGCAAACTACCGCAGTCACCGGCTTCATCAATGAGTGCATTGACAACGTCATGCCCAGTGACGTACATTTATTTATTTCAACTTGGGTGTCTGTAGGGAGCCCTACCAGAAGCCATGGATTACAGGCAACATCCACACTGGGCTAAAGGCTGGAGCTGCCGCTTTCAAGGAGCGGGACACTAATCCAGACGCTTATAAGATATCCTGCAACTCTTCCCTATTCCCTTATAAAAATGACATTTCCCCCCCAAATATATTTTATATTTTCCCAAATTATGTTCTGTGTTTAATTTCACTCTTAAAATTACATTTGTTCATAGAGAACCAACGAAATTGGATGTTCAGAATCCATGTCAATGCCTAAATTACATCAGAAGAAATTTGCAGTGAAGCACGTGAAAATTGCATGTACATTCAGAATTGTTTGCCGAGCTACTCATGTGTGAACCACTAGAAGTTGTGTGCACGCATGGTTTGAGATTTGCGTGGAGATGCACACTTTCCCATCAAGTTCAAAATGGATAAATACCAACCTTTATGGGAAAACTGGCGCACGCAAGGTTAAATCCTTTTTTTGTGCACTCACCTTGATAAATGAGGCCACAGGCATTTTTTTCCAAACAGATCTTACACAAAGGGCATATTATGATTTTCACAATTACAGAGTGTTACTTCAACCTCAGTGTGAAAATATCAATATACTTGCCCCCTTTAAATCGGTTGCAATACTGAAAAATTCACAGCTGAAATATCAGTTGACCGCAGGTAGTTTGATGTTAGGTAGATTGTTAACAAAGGAGGAGGATAACAATGGTACCAGCATTCAACCCTGTGTCACATCCTTTTACATCTCCAGATTTTTTTATATATGTATGCGTGTGTGTGTATATATTTAAAATAATAACATAATCTATGTAGGTCAATAAGTTGTTTAAAAACCAAACAATAACCGAAATGTCTGTTAATTGCTCAGCAGTTGTGTGTGTGTGTGTGTGTAATGTGTATATATATACACACACACACAACTGCTGAGCAATTAACAGACATTTCGGTTATTGTTCGGTTTTTAAACAATTTATTGACCTACATAGATTATATATATATTTTTTTTAATGAAAAAATTCTGAGCTCAATGCGCACATTGCACAGTTTCACTAAAGAAAAAAACAGTATGCCTTGTTTACTTTGAAGAACTACCCAATAGGGATTGTCAGACAGCATAGGCAGCAGCTCTATGGAGATGAAATGACTTGAACAGTCAGAAAATAAAACCAATGTAATATCCACAACAAGTTAAATATTTTAGTCAAGTGTGTCTATGTACCATAAGCGTAGGCAAGGTCCAACAGTAGCGGTGTGGTAAGGTCTGTTGAGGGTTTCTGTAGGAAGTGGTAGGACAGAGCTCTGAGCAGAGGCACTGACCGGCGTCCCTGAGACGCCAGAGACACACACACCCTGCGGATATCCTCAGCCCCAAACCCTTCAGCTAGCTCTAACGCCTGGGGTGGGAACAGAGAGAAAAGAAAAGGAGCGTTGGGTTGAGATAGATTTGTTGGTGGTGGCAGTTACAGTTGCATATTTGGATAGTGAAGCAAACATTTTTTTGTTAAATGGCAATATAGTCCAGCATTTCAGATTACGAGATGTGTTTCATATGAGCCAACAGTACAGAATGTCACCTTTTGAGGTATTTTCATACATATGTTTTAGTGTTTAGAAATGAAAGCACTATGTATTTAGTCTGCCCATGTGAAGAAGTATTTAGACAAATTCACTTATACAGTAGTGTATCAAAGTCAAACGTTTATCATTTGGTCCCATATTCCTTAAATGCAATGACTTCATCAAGCTTGTGACTCTATAAACTTGTTGGATGCATTTGCGGTTTGTTTTGCCCAATAGTAACTGAATGGTAAATGTTGACTGGAGTAATTTTCTGTCTGAATGAGTAGATAAGATGTTTCTGAAAACTACTAAATTAATCCTGATAATGACCTGAAGAAGTGTAATATCCTATGTTTCTCGGAAACGGATTCCTGCTTACAAGCAAAAACTCAAACCGGAAGAACCAGTGACGTGCTTAATATGGAAATGGTCCGATGAAGCTCATGCGAAGCTACAGGATTGTTTCACTAGCACAGACTGGAACATGTTTCAGGACTCATCCGATGAGGTAAACGTTATCGTCACGTCATTAATAAGTGCATTGATGACGTTATCCCTAAAGTGACCGTACGTACATATCCCAACCAGAAGCCATGGATTACAGAAAACATCAGCACTGAGATAAAGGCTTGAGCTACCGTTTCAAGGAGCGGGACACTAACACGGACTCTTATAAGAAATCCCGCTACGCCCACTGATGAACCATCAAACAGGCAAAGCATCAATATAGCACTAAGTTTGAATCCAACTACAACAGCTCTTAAGCTCGTCAGATGTGTCAGGGCTTGCAAACGATCACAGATTACAAAAGGTAAAGCCAGCCGCGAGCTGGCTTTAGTGACGTGATCCTACCAGACGAGCTAAATGCCTTCTACACTCGCTTCCAGGCAAACAACGGTGAACCATGCGTGAAAGCACCAGCTTTTCCAGATGACAGTGTGATCACGCTCACTGTAGCCGATGTGATGAAGACCTTTAAAACAGGTTAACATTCACAAGGCCACAGTATCAGATGGAAGGGTTGAGCAGTATCCAGATTTTCATGTCGTCATACCGTCCTTTTCTCACTCTGGGATCTACGGTATTAGTACACAACGGAGCGGCAAAAAAAATACCGCAAACCCAATACCTCTCAACACCCCGAGAACACCATCCCCACCATGTTTTTTGTCAGCAGGGACTGGGAAACTGTTCAGAATTGAAGGAATGATGGACGGCGCTAAATACAGGGAAATTCTTGTGGAAACCCTTTTCAGTCTTGAGACTGGGACGGAGGTTCACCTTCCAGCAGGACAATGACCCTAAGCACCCCGCTAAAGCAACATTCGAGAGGTTTAAGGGGAAACATTTAAATGCCTTGGAATGGTCTAGTCAAAGCCCAGACCTCAATCCAATTGAGAATCTGTGGTATGAATTAAAGATTGCTGTACACCAGCAGAACCCATCCAACTTGAAGGAGCTGAAGCAGTTTTGCCTTGAAGAATGGACAAAAATCCCAGTGGCTAGATGTGCCAAGCTTATGGAGACATACCCCAAGAGACTTGCAGCTGTAATTGTTGCAAAAGGTGGCTCTACAAATTATTGACTTTGGGGGAGTGAAAAGTTCTGTTTTTTTTGTCTTATTTCTTGTTTGTTTCACAATAAAAAAAATATTTTGCATCTTCAAAGTGGTAGGCATGTTGTGTAAATCAAATGATACAAACGCCCCAAAAATCGATTTTAATTCCAGGTTGTAAGGCAACAAAATAGGAAAAATGTCAAGGGGGGGTGAATATTTTCACAAGCCACTGTAGGTGCTCGTTACCTTATCCTCCAGTCTGTCCATCAGTGCAGGACTGAGGTGTCCAGCCCTAGCCATCAGGGTACTGACTGTTCTGGCGTCAGCGATCTCAGTCCAGCGGAGCTCCAGCTGTTTCAGCGCTGCGCTCACCAGCAACACCTCCATCTGACCATTCCGCCCTGCTCCCCAGTCTGCCAGGAAAGCCAGCTGTTTGTAGGAGAGTCTGCGTACACGCCACAGCACCTCTGTCTGGATGGAGCGTTGTACTGCAGCTGTAGGAGGAACACCCAGAGTAGAGAGGGAGCGCAGAAGAGAGACCAGCGTACCATTCCACACTGACGCTACCTGGGGGAAGAGACAGTAAATTTACAAACACTCAAAAGAAACTGAGACCACCGAAGTTTTGAATATTTTGAGCCGCCCTCTGCCCTAACTGTAACCTGCCCCATGTCTCTTGCTTTCTCCCCTCCTTACCCATCTTCATACCCTCTCAACCCTCCACTTATCTAGTCTCATCCTACCTGTCCCCTGCCACTTCTTACTACACCCTCTCCTACCTGTGCAGTAACTGTGTCCATTATGTCCAGCAGTCTGGGATCATTCAGCAGCTCAAATTGGTCCATTTTAGCCCCACCTTTCTCTCTCCCAGCCAATCTGACAAGCTGAACCAGAGTCTTAGCCGCCTGATTGGCCTTTCCTCCTTGTGCCGCCCACGCCTGCAGGACATCCTGTGGAGATTGGGCCCTCTCCAAGAGCTCATCTAGCTGGGTGCGTTTGGGCTCGATGGGATACTCCTCTTTGAACGAACTCCTGCCATCACATAGCCCCTTTACCACAGGCTGCCCCCAGGCCTGTGCCCACAGCGGTTCTGCTGGCCCAGTTGCAGGGGTAGGCAGGAAGGCAGTGGTGGCTGAGGCCTGGGGGGTGGCCCTGGGGAGGAGACGGGCACATCGGCCCAGCAGACGGCTGGTCATGGAGGAATAGAGTGCAGCACGAGACCAGAGAGAGCAGCACGAGACCAGAGAGAGCAGCACGAGACCAGAGAGAGCAGCGAGAATCCTATTCACAACAGAGCAGCCAGAGTCACCATGCTAACACCTGAGAGGGAAAGAGCGAGAGAGAGTTCATTCAAGAGAGTGAATATCACTCAGTGGTTCTCATTATTTTTGTGGATTCTGAACCTACAATCACATGTTGCTATGCCCAAACAACCCCATAATGTGCAACTTTATGATAAAGACTATATATTCTTATTCTCCGTAGTCTGCCGGCCACGGACTGCTGTCAACAAGCTTAGCCTAGCTATCTTGAGACGCTTTAGCAATTAGTAACAGTAACGCGGGGATTGTGTTGTGTAACATAACATTGTGTCAACAATCGTGTAGCCTGTACTACTACAAGCAAAACACTTGCAGGAAATCAATGAATAGACACGGTTGTGGCAACTAGTCATAGTAGACTGAACTGAATTAACGTGACTAGCAACATTCCTGTCTCAAAAGCTGAGATGTCATCAAGCGTATTCTGACCTTGCCGAATAGGGTTTATGCCGTTCTAGCCATTACAATTATGAAACTCAAACTGGCAACATTCTCTGCATTCACAAGTACACCTATAACGGGTCTTGTGGAGACATAAATACATGTAGATGCAATTTATATCTTTAAATGACTGTTCTTACCTTGATAAATAAGCTAAATAGCTAGTGGACAAAGGCGACATTCACATGGAGCTGTCAGCAATAGTCGCATGAAAATGACCTCATCAAAGATACCGGTGTCACATGATTGTCGGATGAAGCTGCGATTGGTCTGCTTGTTTCAAGGCACTTTAAGTTGTCTTTTTTTAATTGCAGAACCTGGTCTTTATGTCTATACGCTGAACCCATAGAATTAGATACACACAGTGGCGTAAAGTACTTAAGTAAAAAATACTTTAAGGTACTACTTAAGAAGTTTTTGGAGGTATCTGTACTTTACTTTATTATTTATATTTTTGACAACTTTTACTTCACTACATTCCTAAAAAGATAATGTACTTTTTACTCCATACATTTTCCCTGACACCCAAAAGGACTCGTTACATTGTGAATGCTTAGCAGGACAGGATAATGGTCCAATATATGCATTTATCAAGAAAACATCCCTGGTCATCCCTACTGCCTCTGATCTGGCGGACTCACTAAACACACATGCTTAATTTGTAAATTATGTCTGAGTGTTAGAGATCCGTAAATGTACAAAAAAAAATAAGAAAATAGTCCCGTCTGGTTTGCTTAATATAAGGAATTTGAAATTATTTATACTTTTACTTTTGATACTTAAGTAAATTTAAAACGAAATACTTTTTAACTTTTACTCTGGTACTATTTTACTGGGTGAAACACATTTTGAAACACATTTCATAGTCTCAAAACTATTAAACGTCTCATTGTTTTCCCTCAAATTGCAAAACATCTAAATAGAAATGTTATACTTTCATGTGAGATTTCCTATAAGCCACATTTACAAATGTAAAAGCTGTTGAGTCAGAAAAGTCAAACAACTACTATGTTAAAACACCCTTTTGGGAATATACATATATATATATATATATATTTTACATTTGAGTAATTTAGCAAATGCCTAAGGTAGTGAGTGCATATATTTTTGTACTTTTTCGTACTTTTTTCGTACTTTTTCGTAGATTGGCGGAAACAATCATCCGTCCCATGACATCCCATGATAATAAAAGCAAGAAACATACACTAGACTGTACCAGTCAAAAGTTTGGACACATCTACTCTTTCAAGGGTTTTTCTCAAATTCTACATTGTAGAATAATAGCGAAGACATAAAAACTATGAATTAACACATATGGAATCATGTAGTAACCAAAAAAGTGTTAAACAAATCTAAATATATTTTATATTTGAGTCACCTTGATGACAGCTTTGCACACTCTTGGCATTCTCTCAACCAGCTTCATGAGGTAGTCACCTGGAATGCATTTAAATTAACAGGTGTGCCTGGTTAAAGGTTAATTTGTGAAATGTCTTTCATTCTTAATGCGTTTGAGCCAATCAGTTGTATTATGACAAGGTAGCCCTATTTGGTAAAAGACCAAGTCCATATTATGGCAAGAACAGCTCAAATAAAGCAAAAAGAAACGACAGTCCATCATTACTTTAAGACATGAAGGTCAGTCAATCCAGAAAACGTCTAGAACTTTGAAAGTTTCTTCAAGTGCAGTTGCAAAAACCATCAAGCGCTATGATGAAACTGGCTCGCATGAGGACCGCCACAGGAAAGGGAGACCCAGAGTTACCTCTGCTGCAGAGGATAAGTTCATTAGAGTTACCAGCCTCAGATCTTGCAGCCCAAATAAATGCTTCACAGAGTTCAAGTAACAGACACATCTCAACATCAACTGTTCAGAGGAGACTACGTGAATCAGGACTTCATGGTCAAATTGCTGCAAAAAAACACTACTAAAGGACACCAATAAGAAGAAGAGACTTGCTTGGGCAAGAAACACGAGCAATGAACAATTTGACCGGTGGAAATCTGTCCTTTGGTCTGATGAGTCCAAATTTGAGATTTTTGGTCTTTGAGAGACACAGAGTAGGTGAACAGATGATCTCTGCATATGTGGTTCCCACCATGAAGCATGGAGGTGTGATGATGTGGGGAGGATTGCTGATGACGCTGTCTGTGATTTATTTAGAATTCAAAGCACACTTAACCAGCATGGCTACCACAGCATTCTGCAGTGATACACCATCCCATTTGGTTTGCACTTAGTGGGACTATCATTTGTTTTTCAACAGAACAATGACCTCCAGGTTGTGTAAGGGCTATTTGACCAAGAAGGAGAGTGATGGAGTGCTAATCTAACATCTAAAATATATTTTGATTTGTTTAACACTTTTTTGGTTGCTACATGATTCCATATATAATATTTCAAAGTTTTCATGTCTTCACTATTATTGTACAATGTATAAAATTGTTTTAAAAAATAAAGAAAAACCCTTGAATGAGTAGGTGTTAGTGGATTCGGCTAAACCTTTATTTATTGTTAGTGGATTTCTTTAACCTTTATTTAACTAGGCAAGTCACTTAAGAACAAATTCTTATTTACAATGACACCCTACTTCTCAGCTGAGCCGTTGTTTCTTCTAGAAGTTTCCACTTCAAAATAACAG
The DNA here is from genome assembly GCF_057628025.1 of Oncorhynchus mykiss. Classification (NCBI taxonomy): domain Eukaryota; kingdom Metazoa; phylum Chordata; class Actinopteri; order Salmoniformes; family Salmonidae; genus Oncorhynchus; species Oncorhynchus mykiss. The sequence goes on along the minus strand of NC_143023.1, from coordinate 28,171,274 downwards.
CACTATCCTGCTATGCCCTCCGACGAACTATCAAACAGGCAAAGCATCAATATAGGACTAAGATCGATTCGTACTACACCGGTTCTGACACTTGTCGGATGTGGCAGGGCTTGCGAACCATTATAGACTACAAAGGGAAGCACACCCAAGAGCTGCCCATTGACACGAGCCTACCAGATGAGCTAAACTACTTCTATGCTTGCTTCGAGGCAAATAATACTGAAACATGCATGAGAGCACCAGCTGTTCCGGAAGACTGTGTGATCGCACTCTCCACAGCCAATGTGAGTAAGACCTTTAAACAGGTCAACATTCACAAGGTCGTAGGGCCAGACGGATTACCAGGACTTGTACTGCGAGCATGCACTGACCAACTGGCAAGTGTCTTCGCTGACATTGTCAACCTCTCCCTGTCTGAGTCTGTAATACCAACATGTTTTAAGCAGACCACCCTAGTGCCTGTTCCCAAGAACACTAAGGTAACCTGCCTAAATGACTACAGACCCGTAGCACTCACGTCTGTAGCCATGAAGCCTGGTCATGGCTCACATCAACACCATTATCCCAGACCCACTCCAATTTGCATACCTCTCCAACAGATCCACAGATGATGCAATCTCTATTGCACTCCACACTGCCCTTTCACACCTGGACAAAAGGAACACCTATGTGAGAATGCTATTCATTGACTACACCTCAGCATTCAACACCATAGTGCCATAGCTCATCAATAAGCTAAGGACCCTGGGACTAAACACTTCCCTCTGCAACTGAATCCTGGACATCCTGACGGGCCACCTCCAGGTGGTAAGGGTAGGTAACAACACATCCACTATGCTGATCCTCAACACAGGGGCCCTCAGGGGTGCGTGCTCAGTCCTGTAATCTCTGTTCACTCATGACTGCATGGCCAGCTGTCTCCCTGTTTCATTACAATGGCCGCCCCATCTGTTAGACCTAGTGGTCTGTCTTTTGAACAACAGAAAGAACTGCTTGTTACAACTAGAGCATGACTATGTAAAGTATGAAAAGGAATCATTTAACCAGGATTGTGCAAAAATCAAGTTGCAACAAGAGTGGCTACAGTTGGTTAGGGAAGGAAAGCTCTCAGGGGAGAGTTTGCTCTGGGAAGGTGAGCCAGATTAACCAGGGGTCGCACCTCTCTCGGTCGTACCCCAGACTCATTTGATATTGTTGGAAACTTACGGTTGCTGCCAAAATTGAATGAAAAGGAACCTGAGACGTTATTTTCCTTGGAGCTTGTTGCTGACGCACTCTCTCGTGCGCCCTGTTCCTGAATGTCTACATGACTGACCATTGTTTATTTTGTTTGGTATTGTCCTATTCTGTCGCTCCTGTCTGTTCCCTTCTGGTCTCATTTTCTTATTTCCTCTTAAAGGTAGCTTCCTGTGTGCAAAGGTTGCTGAGGTCTGGAGAGGATGAGGTTGGCTGGGGCAAGTGGAAGTGTGAACACGTACCTCCTCATGGATTTGGGATGCAGCCTGGGTAATTTGGGACGCATGGCTGGGTAATTTGGGACGCACCCTGGGTCATTTGGGACGCATGCCTGGGTCATTTTGGGACGCATGCTGGGTCATTTGGGACGCAGGCTGGGTCATTTGGGATGCATGGCTGGGTCATTTGGGACGCAGGCTGGGTCATTTGGGATGCATGGCTGGGTCATTTGGGACGCAGGCTGGGTCATTTGGGACGAATGGCTGGGTCATTTGGGATGCAGCCTGGGTCATTTGGGATGCAGGATGGGTCATTTGGGACGCACACTGGGTCCTTTGGGACGCAAGTTGGGTCATTTGGGATTATGCCTGGGTCATTTGGGACACATCCTGGGTCATTTGGGATGTAGCTGGGTCATTTGGGACGCATGCCTGGGTCATTTTGGGACGCATGGCTGGGTCATTTTGGGACGCATGGCTGGGTCATTTTGGGACGCATGGCTGGGTCATTTGGGACGCATGCCTGGGTCATTTTGGGACGCATGGCTGGGTCATTTGGGACGCATGCCTTGGTCATTTTTGGGACGCATGGCTGGGTCATTTTGGGACGCATGGCTGGGTCATTTGGGACGCATGCCTTGGTCATTTTTGGGACGCATGGCTGGGTCATTTTGGGACGCATGGCTGGGTCATTTTGGGACGCATGGCTGGGTCATTTGGGACACATGGCTGGGTCATTTGGGACTCATGGCTGGGTCATTTGGGACGCATGCCTGGGTCATTTTGGGACGCATGGCTGGGTCATTTGGGACGCAGGCTGGGTCATTTGGGACGCATGCCTGGGTCATTTTGGGACGCATGGCTGTGTCATTTGGGACGCAGACTGGGTCTCCTGCTAGGATCCAGGGCAGTATTTTGTTTATGTGTGACTGGTATGGTGTTCAGGGGTCCTTGTTGGTCCCCAGTTTTATAGGAGGGGGGGTGGGGGGAGTGTCCCACTATGTCTGCCAAATTCTTTCCCTTTGCTCTTGTTTTCCTTAATAGGATGTCAGTGGGTGGAACTGCGAGGGTCGTCAGCGAAATGGGATACAACTGGGTTCGGGTGTGTCCCGGGATAAATACACCTCTTCCCCATTCATTGAGGAGACTCTCTCCATGCAGACACACTGTTGGATTTTGGTTGTGGCATTTTTGTTTGCTTTGGCACCTTTCAACATATCTATGCACGCAACCACTCACTTACACTACTGATTACTGACTACACACACCATTGTTAATTATTTAGGTTACTTCAGTTAATAAATATATTTTTGCTATTCCTTATCTCCACATTGTCTCCCTTTTTGTTATGGACTTCGAACCGGTTTGTGACACACGTGAATGACATCATGTACAACAAACCTTTTGATTTGCTCATGTCATATGGAGCAAGGGATTTTTTTTACTTCATTGTCCCATACTGTCACTTGATCAATTTAAGCCAGTTAAGCCAGTAAATAAATTAACACTGAATAGAGTAAACACATTTTTACTCTAATAGGAGTCACCCTAGATCAACACAAGTGAGTGTCACTATAACACTCAGTGTTGATTACCTCTTAGAGTTACATTTTATCTACACTACAATTTAACAATTTAACAATTTAACACTTAGTGTTGATTTAACACTTTCAAATTGACTGTGACCCATCAAGGAGAGACATGGCGATCTTTACCACTGCATGTGTTGTAAGGAGTACTGGGTGTGGACCAACGCTGTACCAACTAGAGGTCAACCGATTAATCGAAATGGCCAAATAATTAGGGGCAATTTCAAGTTTTCATAACAATCGGTAATTGCCATTTTTGGACACCGATCATGGCCGATTACATTGCACTCCACGAGGAGACTGGCAGGCTGACTACCTGTTACACGAGTGCAGCAAGAAGCCAAGGCAAGTTGCTATCTAGCATTAAACTTATCTTATAAAAAACTATCAATCTTAACATAATCACTAGTTAACTACACATGGCTGATGAAATTACTCGTTTATCTAGCTTGTCCTGCGTTACATATAATCGATGCGGTGCCTGTTAATTTCTCATCGAATCACAGCCTACTTCGCCAAACGGGTGATGATTTAACAAGCGCATTCGCGAAAAAAGCACTGTCGTTGCACCAATGTGTACCTAACCATAAACATCAATACCTTTCTTTAAAATCAATACACAAGTATATATGTTTAAACCTGCATATTTAGTTAATATTGCCTGCTAACATGAATTTCTTTTAACTAGGGAAATTGTGTCACTTCTCTTGCGTTGAGTCAGGGTATATGCAGCAATTTGGGCCGCCTGGCTCGTTGCGAACTGTGTGAAGACCATTTCTTCCGAACAAAGAACGTAATTAATTTGCCAGAATTGTACATAATTATGACATAACATTGAAGGTTGTGCAATGTAACAGTAATATTTAGACTTAGGGTTGCCACCCGTTAGATCAAATATGGAACGGTTCCGTATTTCACTTAAAGAATAAACGTTTTGTTTTCGAAATGAGTTTCCGGATTTGACCATATTATGTATGACCTAAGGCTCGTATTTCTGTGTGTTATTATGTTATAATTAAGTCTATGATTTTATATTTGATAGAGCAGTCTGACTGAGCGGTGGTAGGCAGCAGCAGGCTCGTAAGCATTCATTCAAACAGCACTTTCCTGCATTTGCCAGCTGCTCTTCGATGGGTAATGATGCTTCGAGGCTGTTGTCGATGTGTCCCTGATTCGAGCCCAGGTAGGGGCAAGGAGAGGGACGGAAGCTATACTGTTACACTGGAAATACTATAATGCCTATAAGAACATCCAATAGTCAAAGGTATATGAAATACAAATGGAATAGAAAGAAATAGTCCTATAATTCCTATAATAGCTACAACCTAAAACTTCTTACCTGGGAATATTGAATACTCATGTTAAAAGGTACCACCAGCTTTCATATGTTCTCATGTTCTGAGCAAGGAACTTAAACGTTATCTTTTTTACATGGCACATATTGCACATTTACTTTCTTCTCCAACACTTTGTTTTTGCATTATTTAAACCAAATTGAACATGTTGCATTACTTATTTGAGGCTACATTTATTTTATTGATGTATTATATTAAGTTAAAATAAAAGTGTTCATTCAGTATTGTTGTAATTGTCATTATTACAAATAAATAAATAAAAATATAAAATCTGCCGATTAATTGGTATCGGCTTTTTTTGGTCCTCCAATAATCAGTATCGTCGTTAAAATCATAATCGGTCAACCTCTAGTCCAAGCACCCCCGCCTGGTCAATCTGGATGCACACTCAATCTCCAGAATTCAGCCTGTGCCCTTGGTTATCTCTGCTTTCACCTGAGGATTTACACACTGCAACCCATGGGTCATTTCCTGACAACACACTCTTATGGCAAGATCACTAATTTGTGACATTTGAATAACAGCCTCCCCTCTGTACTCCCATCGGTCTCCCAGTTACCAGTTACTAAGCCATGTGGCACGAGTCCTCAAACTGATATCCCAACAATGCTACTAAAATAACCTGTGCTACTACTAATATGGCCCATGCCTATTGCCTCCTTCAATTACGGTCCCTACAGCGACTGACGTGAGAATAACTCCTGCATGTAATCTGTCAAGTGTTCTGTTACGAGAATTATATTCTCATGTTCATTAACCAATTCAATTCAACTACTCAGTCTGCAATATCAGGATTTGTAGGATACTGATAGAAATTAAAACAGAGGCCCAGCTAAAATAGTCAAATGTTTATTCACGGAAACGTTCTAAAGTCAAGAATACAAAACAATTAATTTTATACTGGCTTCTCACGCACACACATTCACCCCACCATACGCACACACATTCACCCCACCATACGCACACACATTCACGCTAACATTAGCACACAATGTCCCGCTACGCACACACACATTCACACTAACCAGCAGACAAAGATAAGGGGATTCCGTGAGACTTACTCCCCCTCCTCCATCAAGATAGGGAGACTGGGAAGTACTGTCAGTGGCCCCAGCCAAGGTCGGCCCTGAATCATGCTCAGACAGTCTGTCTGTTATTCAAATGAGGTTTATAGACATATTGTACAGACTATGGTCATACATAATTCTAATCAATTTCATACTCATACGATTATACAGCTTCAGGGTTCAGGGTGGATTATTCTAGTCATTCATATAAATTCCATCAACACATCCACCCTTAATGACTAAATAATACACCCTGATACCTCATTTACTGTATGGAAATATAAATGGTATCCAAGAATAATTCAAACCAATACATGTATGTACATTTGATATTCATCAATGACTGTTATAGGCCTACATCCAATCATAATGCTTCCTGTTAGGATTTTTATTACAATCTCCATAAAAATACAGTCTTAACCCTCAAAAACAGTCTCATCCAACATTGGCTCCTCGTAGTTAAAAGAAACGGAGCCATCTCCTAGGCCTGGAGGCCCGTATTCGTCATCACACTGGCCGAAGCTCGAAATCGGTCCATAACTCACCATCTGTTGCGTCATTGACCTCTCCAGAGTCCTGGTAAGCAAACCTTTCACACCGGGGACCAGACAACATCCACACAGAACCAAAACACTCATACAGGTGAAAGTTGCCCACAACACAGTGATTATGAAATTTTTCCATTTCCCAAACACACTATCAAACCAATTTGTTAGAGCATTATCCACCCCAGAGGTCTCTGCTAATTCGTGAGCTAATGTGGTTAAACCAGCCAGGGCCTTGGTCACTGATCCGTCTGGAGCTGTGTTATCGGGGATGAAAGTACGACATTCTGCTCCGAACCTCATACACCCCCCTTTTCCGCCAGTAACATATCTAATGAATTAATCCAATCTACATTTTTATTGAGAGTTGACCACTCTAATCCTGCTAAGATCTGATTTCTTGCTTTAATCTCATCTAGCACTCCCCGTGGAACTCCAATGCTATCAATGTAAACTCTATTGTCAGAAGATCCTGATGGAGCACTCCTTCTTTCTCTTCTACCTGACCCTAGGTCCTTGTGTTTGATAAGGGTGAAGGGCATGCCTAACTGCACTAGTGTACAAATACCGGTCCAATTGGTAGGCAGGTTAGGCCACAGCCTCACACCTCCACAAACCACCAGACATCTGCTCTAGGCCTTTTCATCTGCCAGTCAGGTCCCTCATTGTCTTGTCGGTTGTAACATTCTCTGTCCTATTGCATGTTCTTACTTCCCCTACGTCCCATCCGTGTGTGATGTAGCGAGCCATACAATAATAATGTCCTCCTGTAACTGTGAAAGGGGGAAGTCTGGATGTAATGGGCACATGGGGATATAGATAATGCAGATCAATGCAACTGTCATTGTCTGGCTTCCCTGCCTTCATGAACAGCTTTACCATACAGGCCATTCCCCTGGGTGTATCAATTCCATCAAATGGAAAGGGAATGGTTGTCAATTGAGGTTTTGGTGCAGGCATAACATTCTTCTTTCACCACTGATCTGGCTGTATACTGAATCCATTCTAACCATAGGTTAGAATCCCCATAACCAGTTTCCACCTAAATCACTTCCTTAAGATCTTTCGTCTGCACTATCCGTACCGGCCCTTTGCTCTGGACGAGTCCACTGTCAGTATCTGTTTTGTCAGGGGCTCTGCTGATATTCTGGCTGACTATAGAGCTATCAACTGCCCTAACCTCTTCTACCCGGAATGGTACTATGGTGTCAACTGAAACCTGAGCAAACCCAACATACCATAACCCTAGATACTCCTTTAAGTTTTTAACAGTAATTCGTACCTTTATGCAATACATCTCTTGCTCCGGATTGCAGTCAAAAACCCTCATCTTCCCTATTCTCCACCTCCTTCCATACTGGGTAAGTGGATTCATATAGCCCTCTCTCTCTGTGTGGGCTATGACCTGCTTCCATGAACTACATGGGGACCTGCACAGATATCTTCCATAATGAATCATAGTCCTAGACTGCCAAGGAGTCAGAGACCCCATTTGGTCTACATAGAACTCCACTGAGACATCCTTCCCAATCTCCACTTATTCTTGGTTAATACAAAATCCTCATCGTCTAACTATGGGTCAAGTTACCACCATTCTCGGATTGGTCATGGTGTATTTATTCATATTGCTCCCACAATAAGACAGCTCAGACCAATCAGCACTCCTGTAAATCCCCACCCTTTCCCGGAGAACATATCATCAGCTAGAGTCCAGACCATACTTTCACTTCTATGAACGCACACAGGGAGGATAGGGCGGGGTCAGGGAATCTTCGTTAGAGAGATAACCCAGAACCCTATTGGTATTCGGTTCTTCTCCTAACTCTGTGATTGTTCAACAGTGTCAGTGTCTTACCCTCTTGCAATGTGTGATATGAACCCAGGTAGCTCTTAGAGCTATTCTCACCACGAAGGCTGTCACCCGGAGTACTTGGTATGGCCTCTCCCAACGGAGCTGCCTCCCGTCTATTCACCTCAGGGACTGGATTGAGTGAATCACCTTCTCCTGTAATTCACCTGTAGAGCATAAAATCTTGGACATACATACGGGTTTGGTTAACAAACAGTCTTCTCATGTGTTCTGCTAGTATATCTTCAACTTCTCTGCCTACTTGTTCTGCTCCCTAACTCTGTCATTCTAGTTGTTCTATCTGATTAGCTAGAATGTCATCCATTATTTAAAGAAATAGATCCTAGTAAACCAACTCTAATATCTTTACACGATTATGGTCAAATAAAATTGTTATTATTATCCAATAGGCCACAAAGTGTCCTATCCTATCCCCCCTTTGATACATGGCTCCACCCCTGTATCAATATTGCCGCATATCTAAACAATGACTTAGGTAAGATAAGTAAATTATCCTTATGTCAGACATTATCATGTAGGAGCGCCCCTATCATTCTCTACGTGTCCAATTCTCCCTGGGGCGTTCGGTCATGGCCATCCTGTAACAATTACAATTCTCTGTCAAGTGTCTTATCTATTTTAAGAGTTATCTGTGCTGCTTTGTATGGTCTTAGATGGTCTTAGATGTATATGTGCTTGACTATGTAAACAGTTGGGTCAAATCATTTCTGGGCAATGTTTCCGTGTTTAACACCTTAGTTCCTGCAACCAACTAAGCTTTCATTCCCCTTTTTTCTCCACTCAGTAACTGTTATCTACCCATTCTGTGTCACTCCTATCTTGCTGATTTCCTGGCCCCCCTTCCCCACCTTCTCCTCTCTGCTCCCAAACCTTCAAGGTCTCAGCAGTGCGGGGAGGGCTCCTCCGTCTGCCCTTTCTCCTATCTTTCTGTCGCTCTTTCTCATAACAGTCAGTATCAAATATGGGTTGTTTCCAAATCTCGACTAAGTGTCTCACTGTTTGGCATTGTCTGAACTCATGGATTGTAGAAAATAAACATGTTTATGGAAGTAATCTGTAAGTCTACCATTAGCCCAGGGCTATGACTTTTCTTTCTTCTCATTGGTTCAAATTACAACTATGTCAAAGAACTATAAAACTTGTTCATAATTATCAATTACTCAATTTACCCAACCTCTTATGGATAGGGGAGACGCTAGCGTCTCAACTGGCCAATTGCCAGGGGTAATGCAGAGCGCGAGATTCAAATAAAATGATTTTAAAAATGCTTTTCAGCGAAAGCATAAGAAGCTATTATCTGATAGCCTGCACCCATCTGCACCAGCAGTAAACAAAGGAGCTAGCATAGCAGGCGCTACACAAAATGCTGAAATAAAATATAAAATATGCATTACCTTTGACAAGCTTCTTTTGTTGGCACTCCAATATGTCCCATAAACATCACAATTGGTACTTTTGTTCGATTAATTCCGTCCATATATATCGAAAATGTCAATTTATAAAGCGTGTTTGATCCAGAAAAAGACAGCTTACAAAAACGCAACGCCACTACAAAATATTTCAAAAGTTGCCTATAAACTTTGCCAAAATATTTCAAACTACTTTTGTAATACAACGTTAGGTATTTTTAAACGTTAATAAACGATCAAATTGTAGACGGGGCAATCTGTATTCAATACAGGAACGAAAACAAACCAGCACTGCTGTTCACGTCTTGCGCAACTCACAAAAGTGTCCCCAGTTCCGAGTTGGCCTACTTCATCATAGAACAAAGGAATAACCTCAATCATATTCCAAAGACTGGCGACATTGTGTGGAAGCGGTAGGAACTGAAAATGGGTTCCTATTAAATATCCAATGGAAAAGACAATATAGTGAACAGAAAGGGAACAAAAAAAGAATTCTGAACAGTTAGTCCTCAGGGTTTTGCCTGCTACATAAGTTCTGTTATACTCACAGACATGATTCAAACAGTTTTAGAAACTTCAGAGTGTTTTCTATCCAAATCTAAGAATAATATGCATATCTTATATTCCTGGCATGAGTAGCAGGAAGTTGAAATTGGGCACGCTATTTATCCAAAAGTGAAAATTCTGCCCCCTAGCTTTAAGAGGTTAAAATCAGTATCACAAATGACCTTAAATTCATTATCCAAATGGCCCTCCCATGAGGCTGATCAGACCACAATGGAAAGCCATGGTAGACGTCAAAGGTCATACCACCCTTTTACAGTCCTGTTCCATACTATATTATACAACTTAAAGAAAAACCATCAAAAATGTTCTACAGGTTCCCAGAGCATCCCCTTTATCAGAATTCACGTGTTTAATTAAAACTCCATATGTGAGTGTACCCCTTTACCATCTCTAGGATAGGGGGCAGCATTTTGAATTTTGGATGAAAAGCATGCCCAAATTCAACTGCCTGCTACTCATCCCCAGAAGATAAGATATGCATATTATTAGAATATTTGGATAGAAAACACTCTGAAGTTTCTAAAACTGTTTGAATCATGTCTGTGAGTACTTATTGTGAATGAATTAGTCTTTCAATTTAACCTAAACAAGCTATGAAAACGTTCAGTTTATATCTTAAACAAACGTATCTTTCCAGGCAAAACCTTTAATTACCTGAATGAATCTGTCTATTGGGGCCCAGGCTGAGATGCGAACCCGAGTCTCCCGCATTGTAGGGAAGAGTGCTACCCCTCGACCACATGTATCTGTCTCATTCTCACAATCTATGTGTATGTATTTCTATGATCTATGTATGTTCTCTTTAATTATATCCAATTACTATAGTTGCTCTCCTGCCTGACTATGTGTGTGGTCTATTTAATCTCTTAATCTATGTGGGTCTCTCCTTTCGTGGAATAGTCAGACCTAATTTGCTATATCTATAGAGGTGTCGATCGGACATTAGGTCTCACCCGTATACAACAAGCTATTTTCCAGGGGTCGTAAATTCCTCAATTCAGAGGTCAGGTCTTTGTCTTACGGATCCTGGATCCACCCGTGCATGGTTTTCAGCAGTTCCTTGGGACAACAGAGGCAGGTATTGAGATCCGGCTCAAAGGACCAATTGTTACGATAATTATGTTCTCATGTTCATTAACCAATTCAATTAAACTACTCAGTCTGCTATATCAGGATATGTAGGATACTGATAGAAATGAAAACAGACAGAGGCCCTGCTAAAATAGTCAAATGTTTATTCACGGGAACGTTCTAAAGTCAAGAATACAAAACAATTAATTTTATACTGGCTTCTCACGCACACACATTCACCCCACCATACGCACACACATTCACGCTAACATTAGCACACAATGTCCCGCTACGCACACACACATTCACACTAACCAGCAGACAAAGATAAGGGGATTCCGTGAGACTTACTCCCCCTCCTCCATCAAGATAGGGAGACTGGGAAGTACTCTCAGTCGCCCCAGCCAAGGTCGGCCCTGAATCTTGCTCAGACAGTCTGTCTGTTATTCAAATGAGGTTTATAGACATATTGTACAGACTACGGTCATACATAATTCTAATCAATTTCATACTCATACGATTATACGGCTTCAGGGTTCAGGGTGGATTATTCTAGTCATTCATATAAATTCCATCAACATGTTCGCTTGCTGTTAGAAATTGGGAAAGATATTAATTAGTTGGAAGAATATCAAACCTAACAAAAGAGTCACAGTTTCTTTAAAGTTTACCATAGTGTCTGAAATGCCACCACTATCTCTTCTATTCTCACCATAACCTTAATTTATGAGCTCCAACAGATCTCCCCTGCAGTCACGTTCCCTCCCACTTAACAACTCTATGTAAACATTGTCTCAAACACCTCACCTCCTGCTACAGACACATTTGCACATACACTACCATCTAACCCATAACACACTTGTCACTACTCCTAATGCACTTCTTCAGTTATAAACATACTAAAACATCCTCAAATCAATTAGTGAATATATTTCAGTCCCTTCTCTGGAACAATGATCACTCATGTTCCACAAAACCTAAAAACGTATTGACTTGAAAAAAAGTACATGTTTAATAATTTCACACCACCCATTAACGCATTTAACATTCAATTTCTGATTACACGGTAAAACAAAAGAGAACAAAAAAGCTTGGGTCAACCATGAAAGTTATCATCCAGTGATTTCACTAACAAACAACCTCCCTGTTGGAGGACACTTACAGATAAGGTTTCTGGAGCCTCCCTCAGCCAAATACATTTTAGCATCGCCCCCACCTCTCACCGTTTTGTAGCAACTCTCTCTCGCTCTATCCAAATCATAACTAAAATATTTGATAAATTATCCAACACAAATTTTAAATTACAGTCCTTAGTGCTTACTTTGAGTATAGGACTCGAATTCCAGCTTCTAAACAGAGCACACATCATCCCTGTTAGAATGTACAATTATAAATTAAACCTTTTATTGCCGGGAATAACTCTTCTCATTATAGCCCCCCTTTGTCCCTGTTATCCTGTCAAGAATGGCCTGGTAATGAAAGATCAGTATCTCAACGGATCCTTAGTCTAAATTGTTCGCAGTGTGTAGACCACCCCCGTACTTCTTCCAGGATGTATCATTCTAGCCTGTCTTTTTCAGATATCGTTTACAGTTCATCTTCCCAACGGCACATTTAACTCTTGCCAACATCCAAATAGATACATCCGTTTCTCCAAAGGAAAGAAATCTCTCACCTGAGCTGTTCTCAGCACTCTGGTTTATGGCTCGGACTCAGATAGAAGTGTTAAAAAGTCACTGTCGCATTGCACGCCATCGTCGCTCTTTCTGCAGCCGGTTAGGGAGGGTTAACACATACTGTTTGTGGTCAAATTATTCCTACCATGCATTAAGACACGATCTGACGTCACCTTACATGATAATCTCAAAAAAGCACAGTTTAGAACAACAGTTTAGTTCAATTCAATTCTGTTTCAGGAAATCCAGACAAGCATTGACAATATGAAGAATTATTACATTAACCATTTCTTAATAACATTATCTCTACGACAAATGTCAAAGAGCATAAACTACTGTTATTGCTAAAATAATTTTCAACATTAGTCCATACTCCCTTATTCTACTGGTGACCTCTCTGAAGAGTTACTAGATCATGAAGTTAGCACCATAACCCCTCGCATAATCTCACACTCAAGTATCCCAATCTGGTGAAATTTGTAACGAAACAAACACAAAATGAAATCAGAAATTCCTGACATTTAATCCTCGTAAAAATTCCCTATTTTAGGTCAGATAGGATCACCACTTTATTTTAAGAATGTGGAATGTATGAAAAATAGTAGAGAATTATTTATTTCAGATATTTCTTTCATCACATTCGCAGTGGGTCAGAAGTTTACACACATTCAATAGGTATTTGGTAGCATTGTCTTTAAATTGTTTAACTTGGGACAAACGTTTCAGGTAGCCTTCCACAAGCTTCCCACAATAAGTTGGGTGAATTTTGTCCCATTCCTCCTGACAGAGCTGGTGTAACTGGTCAGGTTTGTAGGCCTCCTTGCTCGCTCACGCTTTTTCAGTTCTGCCCACAAATTGTCTATAGGATTGAGGTCAGGGCTTTGTGATGGCCACTCCAATATCTTGACTTTGTTGTCCTTAAGCCATTTTGCCACAAATTTGGAAGTATGCTTGGGGTCATTGTCCATTTGGAAGACCCATTTGCGGCCAAGCTTTAACTGATGTCTTGAGATGTTGCTTCAATATATCCCCATGATTGTCCTACCTCATGATGACCTCTATTTTGTGAAGTGCACCAGTCCCTCCTGCACCAAAGCACCCCCACAACATGATGCTGCTACCCCCATGCTTCACGGTTGGGATGGTGTTCTTCGGCTTGCCTACCTTCCCCTTTGTCCGGAGGACATTTCTCCAAAAAGTACAATCTTTGTCCCATTGTGCAGTTGCAAACCAGTCTGGCTTTGTTATGGCGGTTTTGGAGCAGTGGCTACTTCCTTGCTGAGCGGCCTTTCAGGTTATGTCAAGATAGGACTCGTTTTACTGTGGATATAGATACTGGAGGAAACGGGTACAAAAGTGTCTTCACAAGGTCCTTTGCTGTTGTTCTGGGATGGATTTGCACTTTTCGCACCAAAGTACGTTCAACCTCTAGGAGACAGAACGCAACTCCTTCCTGAGCGGTATGACGGCTGCGTGATCCCATGGGGTTTATACTTGTGTACTATTGTTTGTTTGTACAGATGAACGTGGTACCTTCAGGCATTTGGAAATTGCTCCCAAGGATGAACCAAACTTGTGGAGGTCTACAATTTTTTTTCTGAGGTCTTGGCTGATTTCTTTTGATTTTCCCATGATGTCAAGCAAAGACGCACTTAGTTTGAAGGTAGGCCTGGAAATAAATCCACAGGTGCACCTCCAGTTGACTCAAATTATGTCAATTTGCCTATCAAAAGCTTTTAAAGCCATGACATCATTTTCTGGAATTTTCCAAGCTGTTTAAAGGCACAGTCAACTTAGTGTATGTAAACTTCTGAACTCATCTCTCATGGCTCCCCCTCCCCATAGGGCATAAACCAACCCCTCTCCGTATTGATACTGCTACTACACGTAAATCAAGCAATGTTCAAATATCTTATTTTTCCATTTTGTTTTTTAACTCATTAGCTTCTAGAACTCTCGTCTTACAAAAACTCACTGCAACTGGGACTTTTGTCCCTTTTACAGACCTTGCAGGGGAATACCCCCACTGGGGACCTATCCTAATACGGAACCTACCCTCCACTGTATTGAAATGTTTCAGCAAAGGCAGCATTACTAGCTCCAGAGCATTGACACGATAGAACAAACCTCCTTAACGATATGCCTCGATGTAGGTGCAACTGTACGAAATACCAAAGCATTCACTCAAGTTTAGGTTAGACAGTATTTTTTTCATGTTAGTTGTCAAAAAGGCAATTTCGATTCTTCTTGATATCCTGTCTCCACCTACTGCAAAGTCAAATCCCACATCCAAACCTCGCAAGATGTTATCGGCGTTTTCTCCACACTCCCTGATGATGTGACCATAATGATAACATAAGAGGATTTAAAATGAGGTCCCAGAATTTGTACAACGATTTGATTGTATAATTTATGGCGACAAAAGTATGTAAAATGAATCCTTCTCCCTTGTATTATGTTTATCTTGCATAGACCACTAGTTACAATTAACTCACATGCAAACTACTTTGTTTTTCAGGACAAGCTATATACACATAACAAATTGCATGTAAAATGTTTATATAAGAAAACATTTGCACATACTGCATTTCTCCTCACAACTCCATATTACCTTTGGCATTTCATTAATCCTAGCTTGCACCCTTCTGACAGGAGGTTAGGGGACATTACTTTTGCATTAATCATGCTCAATCTTTAAATAAATGGAATCTACGGATTTCACATGACTGGGAATACAGATATGCATCTGTTGGTCACAGACACCTTAGAAAAAATAAAAGAGCACGCTTTTCCAGCGTGCCAGTGGCCATCAACGGTGAGCATTTGCCCAATGAAGTTGGTTACAATGCCGAACTGCAGTCAGGTCAAGACCCTGGTGAGGATGATGAGCACGCAGATGAGCTTCCCTGAGATGGTTTCTGACAGTTTATGTAGAAATGATTTGCTTCTGCAAACCACATTTTCATCAGCTGTCCGGGTGGCTGGTCTTAGACGATCCAACAGGTGAAGAAGCCGGATGTGGAGGTCCTGGGCTGGCGTGGTTACACATGGTCTGCATTTGTGAGGCCGGTTGGACGTACTGACGAGGGGAGAGTGAAATAAATGCTCAAGTAGGACTTCTTTCCTACTGCCATATACAATAATACATTGATCTCTGCCAGAAAAAGATCAATGGAAATAAAATGCAGAAACAAAACAAATCTGTAGTGGTGACATGATCAAATACAACGACATCCACAGTTTTCACACATTCATCTCATATGTCAACATTGATTGCATTGGTCCCTCAAGCAAGGCCCTTCCCCCGGGGACAAAGCTCCACACATGCCCCACCCCGGCTCCCGATCCAGGCATTGAAGATGTTAATAAAATATCTGCCCATAGGTGGAACAGTAGGCTACTCTGGCAAATTTCAATGATGTTCTGTCTGTCCATCAAATTGTGCAGCGTTGAATGATCATTGAGAGGCAAATGAACAGTTGTATGTTGCTAATAATCACCTGGTTTTACTGCAATGTAAAACAATGTTAGGCTGCACAGACACAGTGTGTGTAGTGCTGCTAGAGCACACATCAGCCGGGCTTAAACATATGACCCCTCAAGGAAGGCCCCAGCGTGACCTGAACTCACAACCCCTGGTTTACAAGACCAGTGCTCTAACCACTGAGCTATGGAGCTAGGACTGAAGGTAATAAAACCCAGTAACTCGCCAAAAAAATGTAAAAATAAATATAGATAATGTCAATAATGTAATTTCTGTTGACAAGAGACATAAGCTACTACAACAACATAATTCTGGGGAGCAGAATTGAACACAAATCGGGATTGTACTGACCTGGATTAAAACATGCGACCATTTAGTCAAGGCCCCAGCGAGAATTGAACTCGCGACCCCTGGTTTACAAGACCAGTGCTCTAACCACTGAGCTATGGAGCCTTACCTACTCACACCTTGAGACAACAGTCCATTTACATATTACAACGGATCTTGCCAATTCACAGACAGAAGGCCACACCTCATGCCACTCACTCCACCACACAGCTGTTAGTGCAGTCTGGCCTAACCAGCTAAACAGGTTGTTAGCATATGAAGCAAAGTGACCTACTCCAGGCTTTAGTGTCTGCTGGTTTTCAATCTTTCTGTTACATCATGATCTACATGAGATTTAGACCAGAAAAACATAATACACATTTTTAAATGCCAATTGGACCTGTGCAATAAAACACACACACACACACACACCCCTGTGGCACTGCAAGGACTTGCCACTAGAGAGCAGCAACAGACCATAAAATGCTTTGCCATTGCCAGAGAACAGCCTACAAATGATCACTGCATTTTATTGCCTGTTGCTGCGCTCTAGTGGCGTGTCCTAGCAGTGCCACAGAGAGTGTTTATTAGTCACATGCGCAGGGTTGCAGATGTAAATGCAGGGTACAGTGAATATCTTAAACTCCTACAGTGCAGGTCAAAGGGAAGTGAATGAAACAATAGCAACATAATAATAATTACATGTTTACAACTAACATGATAAATGTCCATTGGGTGGGGGCAGGTTAAATGTCAGATGAGGTGGTAGTGGTGGTGGGGGGGGTTAGGGGGAGCATCAATGTATAAACTTTATCTCCACTATAAAAAGCATGTAGACATTATCTCCCATTTCTTTTAGACTAGCATTTAGTTCTCAACAGCAGAGATTTGTATAAACTGGTCTGTCTCTCCGATCTTTTCAATATTGAATTGCGATCTCCACCGTCTCATATAAAGTGAATGTGTCGGAACGAGACAGACAGCAAATTGAGCTGGTTGTCATACAGTAGCAACATACAAAACTTTTTTTCAGTTGGCTGGCTAATTCGATAATTTGTTGCCAAAACTAAAATGGATGAGTGGAACATTTTTGGGCGGCATGACTATGGAATAATTGGGAAAAAGAGATGGCAATAATACACAGGCATGCATATTTGGAGGATACTGATTTGAATGACCTAGAGAAAAGCCACAACGGGGAAAAAACACAGTTAAGAATACAAACTGGGCTGTGCGTTGCTTCGAGGGCTGGCTAGCAGAGAAGAAAAAGGTTGTTGAGCCCTAGGACTACCTGACATGATGACTCCTTGCTGTCCCCAGCCCACCTGACCGTGCTGCTGCTCCAGTTTCAACTGTTCTGCCTTATTATTATTCGACCATGCTGGTCATTTATGAACATTTGAACATCTTGGCCATGTTCTGTTATAATCTCCACCCGGCACAGCCAGAAGAGGACTGGCCACCCCACATAGCCTGGTTCCTCTCTAGGTTTCTTCTTAGGTTTTGGCCTTTCTAGGGAGTTTTTCCTAGCCACGTGCTTCTACACCTGCATTGCTTGCTGTTTGGGGTTTAAGGCTGGGTTTCTGTACAGCACTTTGAGATATCAGCTGATGTACGAAGAGCTATATAAATTTGATTTGATTTGATTTGTTGACTTCAAAACTGTCACTAAGGAAGAGTTTACCATTGTTCTCCGACAGTTTTATGGAAATGTACGAAATGGGAAGGGGGAGGAGTACAGCATAAGTAGCTATCTGGCACTCCTGAGTGGGCTCAACGGGTTTCTAAATGACCCAACCACCAGTCGCAGCTAGTGTCTTATGAAGGACACTGAATTTACCACCTCGAATCATGCATTTCTGGCCAACATCAAACAGCTAAGGCAAGACAAATATATCACAAACAGCCACCCTCCCATCACTGATAAGGACATGGCCCAGCTCCAAAACTTCCAGGCTCTGAATCCCGGTACACCAAGGGGTCTGGTCCAGAAAGTGTGGTTCGACCTCCAGTTACATCTGGGTCAAAGAGGAAAAGAGGGGAACAGACAACTAAAACCCAACTCATTCCTCGTAAAAACAGACGAGAACAGTCTAAGGTATGTTGTTCATAGCCTGTTTGTTTTATTTCTAAGTTGTACTCGTAATAGGCTACTGGAAAGCAATATTATAACACCACATTCTCTCTCTCAGATACGCCACTCTCGCATATAAACAAGGCCAAGGGAGAGGAGCAGGGAGTCCATGAGGGGATTCATGTTTGAGCAGCCAGGGAACCCACTATGCCCGGTGGCTTGACTGGAGAAATATCTGCTGAAATGCCTGGAGAACAGCCTTGCATTTTATCTCCACCCAAGGAGGGGAGTGTATCGGGGACTCGATCTGGTACACGTCAGTGCCGATGGGCGTGAACTATCTGGCAGCACTTCTACCCAAGATCTGCAGGGCAGCGGGAAGAACTACAAACACAAATCACAGCATCAGGACCACGACAGTCCAGAAACTGGCCAATGCTGGTTTAGATGCGACGGAGATTATGTCAGTGAGTGGGCATCGGTACAGAACAAAAAGACTGGGTCTCGTCCATAGATACAGAACAAAAACAATGAATGACTGGGTCGCATCTCTAGCAACCCTAGATTTGTGTCGGGACTATATCTTGTGGAAGGATGACATTGTACGAATAAATTAATCAAAATATAGTTTTTAATTAAAATATGTCGATCATTATTTGAATATGTTGGTAACCCGTTGTATAAAAGTGATAATGTCCTCAAAGCCAGTGTTCGGCAGATATATTGGGACGGTTTGCCGGCCCTAGTCGAACACCCATGCCAATATGTCCTCCAAACACCGGCTTCTCGGGCATTATCACTTAAATGTCCTACACAGTTTTAGTGTAATTTTATGATTTCATGTCTATTGACTGTTTAGTGATGAACAAAACTGGAAATTGCTTCTCTGATGTTTTCAAGTAGCATCCCTGAGATGACTAATACAAGAAATTATGGATAGTGTAGCTCACACATGCATAATCTATGAGCAGAATTACTGCCTTACCTCAATTAGCCACAAAATTCCTAGTTTGAAAGCGACTGTTTTCTGGAAGCTGTGCCATTCCATTTTCCCTAGACTTCCCCCCATGTGGGCCAGCCCTCTATCAATTCGTGTTCCAGTCAATGAGTTCAGCCCCTCGCTACTTGATTGACAGCTAGCAAGAATCAGAGTAGAGCAAGAGAGAGCGCAATGACGTGGTGCACACATCTGCTGTCCTGTTGCACTTATCCAAGATGACCACTTGAGGGTACCAAACATCCACAGGAGTGCCTGCTTTCTCCACCACACACTGAATACAGAAAACACAATGTTTTAGGTCTGAAAAATACAATTCTACACCTCAGGGGGAGAAAAGTTGGAAACGCTTCCGGTTATGCGGGTGGTGGTGCATAGCTTTAAAATGGCAAAATTGTTTTGAGTTCGATGCAAAACTGTGTACAATTTCTGGAAATTAGCTTAAAAACTTCAAAATGTTCTCAGCTCAATTGACAGATGTAGAATTGCAGAAAATGTGCTTTACAACAGCAAAATTCTCTACACCGCCAAGATACCTTTCGAGCTAATAGACTATGTTAGTTTACATTTCCTCTTCCAATGAACTGTGGGGATGTGAAAACAATAACAGTCTACCAAATCTCTTCACTTTTAAAATGTTGATTACTTCTACTTGCCATTATCATTCACCTGATAAGAAGTGATTTTACATTTTTGCTAACATATGATGAGGGTTTGCCTGGCCGGGAGTCTCTGGGCAAGAAAAGTTTGAAAACCCCTAGACTATATCATTAAAATACATTATTAAAATATGTATACTATTGAACTACACTTCTACTAAACTCAGCAATAAAAGAAACGTCCTCTCACTGTCAACTGCATTTATTTTTAGCAAACTTAACATTTGTAAATATTTGCATGAAGATAACAAGATTCAACAACTGAGACATAAACTGAACAGGTTCCACAGACGTGACTAACAGAAAAGGAATAATGTGTCCCTGAATAAAGGGGTGGTCAAAACCAAAAATAACAGTCAGCATCTGGTGTGGCCACCAGCTGCATTAAGTACTGCAATGCATCTCCTCCTCATGGACTGCACCAGATTTGCCAGTTCTTGCTGTGAGATGCCCCACTCTTCCACCAAGGCACCTGCAAGTTCCTGGACATTTCTGGGGGGGTTGGCCCTAGCCCTCACCCTCCGATCCAACAGGTCCGAGACGGCTCTTCGCTGGCCATGGCAGAACACTGACATTCCTGTCTTGCAGGATATCACGCACAGAACGAGCAGTATGGCTGATGGCATTGTCATGCTGGAGGGTAATGTCAGGATGAGCCTGCAGGAAGGGTACCACATGAGGGAGGAGGCGGTCTTCCCTGTAACGCACAGCATTCAGATTGCCCACAATGACAACAAGCTCAGTCCGATGATGCTGTGACACACCGCCCCAGACCATGACGGACCCTCCACCTCCAAGTCTATCCCGCTCCAGACTACAGGCATCGGTGTAACGCTCATTCCTTCAACGATAAATGAGAATCCGACCATCACCCCTGGTGCGACAAAACCGCAACTCGTCAGTGAAGAGCACTTTTTGCCAGTCCGGTCTGGTCTGCGACGGTGGGTTTGTGCCCATAGGCGACGTTGTTGCCGGTGATTTCTGGTGAGGACCTGCCTTACAACAGGCCTACAAGCCCTCAGTCCAGCCTCTCTCAGTCTATTGTGGACAGTCTGAGCACTGATGGAGGGATTGTGCGTTCCTGGTGTAACTCAGGCAGTTGTTGTTGCCATCCTGTACCTGTCCCGCAGGTGTGATGTTCGGATGTACCGAAACTGTGCAGGTGCTGTTACACGTGGTCTGCCACTGGGAGGATGATCAGCTGTCTGTTCTGTCTCCCTGTAGCGCTGTCTTAGGCATCTCACAGTACGGACATTGCAATTTATTGCCATGGCCACATCTGCAGTCCTCATGCCTCCTTGCAGCATGCCTAAGGCACGTTCACGCAGATGAGCAGGGACCCTGGGCATGTTTCTTTTGGTGTTTTCAGAGTCAGTAGAAAGGCCTCTTTAGTGTCCTAAGTTTTCAGAACTGTGACCTTAATTGCCTACCGTCTGTAAGCTGTTAGTGTCTTAATGACCGTTCCACAGGTGCATGTTCATTAATTGTTATTGGTTAATTGAACAAGCATGGGAAACAGTGTGTAAAACCCTTTACAATGAAGATCTGTGAAGTTATTTGGATTTTTACAAATTATCTTTGAAAGACAGGGTCCTGAAAAAGGGACGTTTCTTTTTTTGCTGCATCACACATGTGCAGATGTGTGCACCACGTCATTGCGCTCTCTCTCGCTCTACTCTGATTCTTGCTAGCTGTCACTCAAGTAGCGAGGGGCTGAACTCATTGACTGGAACACGAATTGATAGGGGGCTGGCCCACATGGGGGGAAATCTAGGGAAAATGGAATGGCACAGCTTCCAGAAATCAAACTAGGGATGTTGTGGCTAATTGAGGTAAGGCAGTAATTCTGCTCATAGATTATGCATATGTGAGCTACACTATCCATAATTTCTTGTATTAGTCATCTCAGGGATGCTACTTGAAAACATCAGAGAAGCAATTTCCAGTTTTGTTCATCACTAAACAGTCAATAGACATGAAATCATAAAATTACACTAAAACTGTGTAGGACATTTAAGTGATAATGCCCGAGAAGCCGGTGTTTGGAGGACATATTGGCATGGGTGTTCGACTAGGGCCGGCAAACCGTCCCAATATATCTGCCGAACACTGGCTTCGAGGACATTATCACTTTTATACAACGGGTTACCAACATATTCAAATAATGATCGACATATTTTAATTAAAAACTATATTTTGATTAATTTATTTGTACTATTTCATCTTTCCACAAGATATAGTCCCGACACAAATCTAGGGTTGCTAGAGACGCGACCCAGTCATTCATTGTTTTTGTTCTGTATCTATGGACGCGACCCAGTCTTTTTGTTCTGTACCGATGCCCACTCACTGACATAATCTCCGTCTCATCTAAACCAGCATTGGCCAGTTTCTGAAATGTCGTTGTCCTGATGCTGTGATTTGTGTATGTAGTTGTTCCCGCTGCCCTGCAGATCTTGGGTAGAAGTGCTGCCAGATAGTTCACGCCCATCGGCACTGACGTGTACCAGATCGAGTCCCCAATACACTCCCCTCCTTGGGTGGAGATAAAATGCAAGGCTGTTCTCCAGGCATTTCAGTAGATATTTTTCCAGTCATGCCACCGGGCATAGTAGGTTCCCTGGCTGCTCGAACATGACTCCCTGCTCCTCTCCCTTGGGTCCAGACGATTCTTTGTGGCCTCGTTTATATGCGAGAGTGGCGTATCTGAGAGAGAGAATGCGGTGTTATAATATTGCTTTCCAGTACCCTATTACGAGTGCAACTTAGAAATAAAACAAACAGGCTATGAACAACAGACTGTTCTCGTCTGTTTTTACGAGGAATGAGTTGGGTTTTAGTTGTCTGTTCCCCTCTTTTCCTCTTTGACCCAGATGTAACTGGAGGTCGAACCACACTTTCTGGACCAGACCCCTTGGTGTACCGGGATTCAGAGCCTGGAAGTTTTGGAGCTGGGCCATGTCCTTATCAGTGATGGGAGGGTGGCTGTTTGTGATATATTTGTCTTGCCTTAGCTGTTTGATGTTGGCCAGAAATGCATGATTCGAGGTGGTAAATTCAGTGTCCTTCATAAGGCACTAGCTGCGACTGGTGGTTGGGTCATTTAGAAACCCGTTGAGCCCACTCCGGAGTGCCAGGTAGCTACTTATGCTGTACGAGGAGTACGAGGAGTTCCCATTTCGTACATTTCCATAAAACTGTCAGAACAATGGTAAACTCTTCTTTAGTGACAGTTTTGAAGTTTGAAGAACTTTTTTATTCTCTGCTAGCCAGCCCTCGAAGCAACGCATAGCCCAGTTTGTATTCTTAACTGGCTTTTTTCCCTGTTGTGGCTTTTCTCTAGGTCATTCAATTCAGTATCCCCCAAATATGCATGCCTGTGTATTATTGCCATCTCTTTTTCCCAATTATTCCATAGTCATGTTGCCCAAAAATTTTCCACTCATCCATTTTAGTTTTGGCAACAAATTATCGAGTTAGCCAGCCAACTAAAAAAAAGTTTTGTATGTTGCTACTGTATGACAACCAACTCAATTTGCTGTCTCTCGTTCCGACACATTCACTTTATATGAAACGGTGGAGATCGCAATTCAATATTGAAAAGGCCGGAGAGACAGACCCGTTTATACAAATGTAACGATTGTCTCTGGGTGAAAGAGAGGAGGACCAAGATGCAGTGTGATGATAATCCATATTTAATGGAAATACTTAAACCGAACAAAAACAACAAACCGACAAAAGGAACGAAGACGAAACAGTCCCGTAACTGGAACACTGGAACAGGAACAATCACCCACAAAATAAACAAAGAATATGGCTGCCTAAATATGGTTCCCAATCAGAGAAAACGATAGACAGCTGCCTCTAATTGAGAACCAATCTAGGCAACCATAGACTTACAAAAAACCTAGATAGGACACCCCCATAAACATACAAAACCCCTAGACAAGGCAAACACATACATCACCCATGTCACACCCTGACCTAACTAAAATTACAAAGAAAACAAAGACTACTAAGGTCAGGGTGTGACAGTACCCCCCCGAAGGTGCAGACTCCCGGCCGCACACCTAACACTATATGGGAGGGTCTGGGTGGGCATTAATCCGAGGTGGTGGTTCTGGCTCGGGACGTGGACCCCGCTCCACCCTTACTTAATGTCTCTGGAGCGGGAACCCTAACCGCCGACCCCGGCCTAGAGGACGCCACTGGACTGATGGTCGAGACTGGAGGGGAGACTCTGGCGGATCCGGACTGGAGGGGAGACTCTGGCGCATCCGGACTGGAGGGGAGACTCTGGCGCATCCGGACTGTAGGGGAGACTCTGGCGCATCCGGACTGGAGGGGAGACTCTGGCGCATCCGGACTGGAGGGGAGACTCTGGCGCATCCGGACTGGAGGGGAGACTGGCGCATCCGGACCCGTCGTGGGAGGTTCCGGTGTGCGGCCCGTCGTGGGAGGTTCCGGTGTGCGGCCCGTCGTGGGAGGTTCCGGTCTGCGGCCCGTCGTGGGAGGTTCCGGTCTGCGGCCCGTCGTGGGAGGTTCCGGTCTGCGGCCCGTCGTAGGCTCTGGACCGGGCACTGTTGCCGGACGCTCTGGACCGGGCACTGTTGCCGGACGCTCTGGACCGGGCACTGTTGCCGGACGCTCTGGACTGGTGAGGCGCACTGTAGGCCTGGTGCGTGGTGCCGGTATTGGTGGTACTGGGCCGAGGACACGTACCTCAGGGCGAGTGCGGGGAGGATAAACAGGGCGTACTGGACTGCCGAGGCGCACTGGTGGCCTGGTGCGTGGTGCCGGCACTGGGCCGAGAACACACACCTCAGGGCGAGTGCGGGGAGGAGGAACAGGGCGTACTGGACTGCCGAGGCGCACTATAGGCCTGGTGCATGGTGCTGGTACTGGTGGTACCGGGTTGGGAACACGCACCTCAGGGCGAGTGCGAGGAGGAGGAACAGGATGTACTGGGATTCTGTAACGATTGTCTTTGGGTGAAAGAGAGGAGGACCAAGATGCAGCGTGATGATAATCCATATTTAATGGGAATACTTAAACACCGAACAAAAACAACAAACCGACAACCGGAACGAAGACGAAACAGTAACGTAAACACTGGAACAGGAACAATCACCCACAAAATACCCAAAGAATATGGCTGCCTAAATATGGTTCCCAATAAGAGACAACTATAGACAGCTGCATCTAATTGAGACCCAATCTAGGCAACCATAGACTTACAAAAACCCCTAGATAGGTACCACCCCCATAAACGAACACATACATGACCGATGTCACAACCTTACCAAACTAAAAACAAAGAAAACAAAGAATACTAAGGTCAGGGTGTGACAACAAATCTCTGCTGTTGAGAACTAAATGCTAGTCTAAAAGAAATGGTAGATAATGTCTAGATCCCCCCCCCCCCCCCCCCCCCCCCCCCGTGGCACACGCCACTAGAGTGCAGCAACAGACAATAAAATCCAGTAATCATTTGAAGGTCGTTCTCTGGCAATGGCAAAGCATTTTATGGTCTGTTGCTGCTCTGTAGTAGTGTGTGTGTGTGTGTGTGTGTGTGTGTGTGTGTGTGTGTGTGTGTGTGTGTGTGTGTGTGTGTGTGTGTGTGTGTGTGTGTGTGTGTGTGTGTGTGTGTGTGTGTTTTATTGCACAGGTCCAATTGGCATGTAAAAATGTGTATTATGTTTTTCTGGTCTAAATCTCATGTAGATCATGATGTAACAGAGAGACTGAAAACCAGCAGACACTAAAGCCTGGAGTAGGTCACTTTGCTTCATATGCTAACAACCTGCTTAGCTGGTTAGGCCAGACTGCACTAACAGCTGTGTGGTGGAGTGAGTGGCATGAGGTGCGGCCTTCTGTCTGTGAATTGGCAAGATCCATTGTAATATGTAAATGGCCTGTTCTCTCAAGGTGTGAGTAGGTAAGGCTCCATAGCTCAGTGGTTAGAGCACTGGTCTTGTAAACCAGGGGTCGCGAGTTCAATTCTCGCTGGGGCCTTGACTAAAGGGCCACATGTTTTAATCCAGGTCAATACAATCCCGATTTGTGTTCAATTCTGCTCACCATAATTATGTTGTTGTAGTAGTTTATGTCTCGTGTCAACAGAACAGAAATGACTGCCTCCGTGACAACCTGTGTAGCCTAACATGCAGTCTTGTCTACACATTGCATTGGAGAAAAACAATGTGATTATTAGCAACATAGAACTGTTAATTTGCCTGTCAATGATCATTCCACGCCTCACGATTTGATGGACAGACAGACATCATTGAAATTTGCCAGAGTAGCCTACTGTTCCACCTGTGGGCAGATATTTTATTAACATCTTCAATGCCTGGATCGGGAGCCGGGGTGGGGCATGTGTGGAGCTTTGTCCCCGGGGGAAGGGCCTTGCTTGAGAGACCAATGCAATCAATGTTGACATATGAGATGAATGTGTGAAAACTGTGGATGTCGTTGTATTTGATCATGTCACCACTACAGATTTGTTTTGTTTCTGCATTTTATTTCCATTGATCTTTTTCTGGCAGAGATCAATGTATTATTGTATATGGCAGTAGGAAAGAAGTCCTACTTGAGCATTTATTGCACTCTCCCCTCGTCACTACGTCTCGTCTAAGACCAGCCACCCGGACAGCTGATGAAAATGTGAGTTTGCAGAGGCAAATAATTTCTACATAAACTGTCAGAAACCATCTCAGGGAAGCTCATCTACGTGCTCATCATCCTCACCAGGGTCTTGACCTGACTGCAATTCGCCATTGTAACCAACTTCATTGGGCAAATGCTCACCGTTGATGGCCACTGGCACGCTGGAAAAGCGTGCTCTTTTATTTTTTTTAAGGTGTCTGTGACCAACAGATGCATATCTGTATTCCCAGTCATGTGAAATCCATAGATTCCATTTATTCAGAGATTGAGCATGATTAATGCAAAAGTAATGTCCCCTAACCTCCTGTCAGAAGGGTGCAAGCTAGGATTAATGAAATGCCAAAGGTAATATGGAGTTGTGAGGAGAAATGCAGTATGTGCAAATGTTTTCTTATATAAACATTTTACATGCAATTTGTTATGTGTATATAGCTTGTCCTGAAAAACAAAGTAGTTCGCATGTGAGTGAATTGTAACTAGTGGTCTATGCAAGATAAACATAATACAAGGGAGAAGGATTCATTTTACATACTTTTGTCGCCATAAATTATAATCGTTGTCCAAATTCTGGGACCTCATTTTATATCCTCTTATGTTATCGTTATGGTCCCATCATCGGGGAGTGTGGAGAAAACGCCGATAACATCTCGCGAGGTTTGGATATGGGATTTGACTTTGCAGTGGGTGGAGACAAGATAGCAAGTTGAATCGAAATCGCCTTTTTGACAGCTAACATAAAAAAAATACTGTGTAACTTTAAACTTGAATGAATGCGTTGGTATTTCGTACAGTTGCACCTACATTGAGGCATATCGTTAAGGAGGTTCATTCTATCACGTCAATCCTCTGGAAGGTTTCTGCGGAGAGTATGCTCTGGAGCTTGTAATGCTGCCTTAGCTGAAACGTTTCAGCTGCAGTGAAGAAAAGAAAATACCTTTCCGTTTTATCGAAACTCCCCGGTAAGAATAATAAAGACGTTTTATTATCGGTGCATGTCATGTTTTCAATGTGCTGTTTGAAAACTTTTAGTTTCATGACAAAGTTTCGAATTCAAAAGCACTGTGGCTCTTGGCGAATTATCTTGACGCTACTGTATCTTGACGTTACCCATGCATTCTGCTCATGGGCATGACACACAATTTATTTTAATGCAAGAGTGTAACGTTAACAGTTTGCCTGGACAAATTACGTTATGGCTTCAAATATGAACAGGACCTGTTGTATCTAAGTAGCTCATGGAGTCTTTATGAATATCAATCAAGTTTATTCCTACAATGGCTAGGCTATACTTGTTCAATCATAACTATGGTAATCTGAACCGACATTTTTATCAATCGCGATTGTTCATGAACACAGTTTTGTCTAGGCCTAAACAAGACTGAAGTAGTAAACACTAATTTGTCCTTGCTTTAAATCTGTCATTACTAGGGTTATATGTGCGTTCATCTCAATTCAGGATGACTTAAATGGTAACTTCTAACACAGTTTGGTCAGGTAGTATTGTCTGGGATTGAATGTTTTTCCTTCAAATCAATCATCCTGGAGAGATTTAGCTAGACTAGGACAATCACAAACCAAGTAATTAATCCCTTAGATTTTCAACAATTACCTAAATCCATGTTGACTGAGGATGACTTTTATGAAAATCCCACCAACTAAAATTGAAAACCAGCATTCACGGTTGGGATGTGTTCTTGGAGTTGTACTCATCTTTCTTCTTCCTCCAAACACGGCGGGTGGAGTTTCGACCAAAAAGCTCTATTTTTGTCTCATCAGACCACATGACCTTCTCCCTTTCCTCCTCTGGATCATCCAGATGGTCATTGGCAAACTTCAGACGGGCCTGGACATGCGCTGGCTTGAGCAGGGGGACCTTGCGTGTGCTGCAGGATTTTAATCCATGACGGCGTAGTGTGTTACTAATGGTTTTCTTTGAGACTGTGGTCCCAGCTCTCTTCAGGTCATTGACCAGGTCCTGCCGTGTAGTTCTGGGCTGATCCCTCACATTCCTCATGATCATTGATGCCCCACGAGGTGAGATCTTGTATGGAGCCCCAGACCGAGGGTGATTGACCGTCATCTTGAATTCTTCCATTTTCTAGTAATTGCGCCAACAGTTGTTGCCTTCTCACCAAGCTACTTGCCTATTGTCCTGTAGCCCATCTCAGCCTTGTGCAGGTCTACAATTTTATCCCTGTTGTCCTTACACAGCTCTCTGGTCTTGGCCATTGTGGAGAGGTTGAAGTCTGTTTGATTGATTGTGTGGACACGTGTCTTTTATACAGGTAACGAGTTCAAGCAGGTGCAGTTAATTCAGGTAATGAGTGGAGAACAGGGGGCTTCTTAAAGAAAAACTAACAGGTCTGTGATAGCCGGAATTCTTACTGGTTGGTAGGTGATCAAATACGTATGTCATGTAATAAAATGCTAATTAATTACTTAAAAATCATACAATGTGATTTTTCTGGATTTTTGTTTTAGATTGCGTCTCTCACAGTTGAAGTATACCTACGATAAAAATTACAGACCTCATGCTTTGTTAGTAGGAAAACCTGCAAAATCGGCAGTGTATCAAATACTTGTTCTCCCCACTGTGTGTGTCTATCAGCAAATTCATTGGTGTGTTATTGACAATACTCAGTTTCTGCTTTTTATGAAGATCTGTGTAATGCACACAATGCTTCTTAGACCTATAAATGGGGCGGCAGGTAGCCTAGTGGTTAGTGTTGGACTAGTAACCGGGAGGTTGAAGGATCGAATCCCTGAGCTGACAAGGTAAAACTCTGTCGTTCTGCCCCTGAACAAGGCAGTTAACCCACTGTTCCTAGGCCGTCATTGAAAAATAATTTGTTTTTATCTGACTTGCCTAGTTCAATAAAGGTAAAAATAAAATAGATGTATTTTCTTCTGGACTATTTCATACTATTGCATTTAATTTTCTGGCCTTTTAGGAGTCTGTCATGTGGCTGAATTCTGTGCTATGCTGCAATGTTTCCATAGGATGATCTGTCCTCCCTTGTGTCTGACATTTCTCCTCACCCCCTGCAGAATAGATGCATCAGCACCCATTTCTCATGGGCACCTGGGGCAACGTCTGGAAACAATCTAGAGGTCGACCGATCGTGATTTTTCAACGCCGATACTGATTATTGGAGGACCAAAACATGCTGGTAGTGATTTAATCGGCTGATTTGTTTTGAATTTTTATATATATATATATATATATATATATATAAAATGACACTTTTTTTAAACTTAATATAATACACAAATAAAAATCTATTTAGTCTCAAATAAATAATGAAACATGCTCAATTTGGTTTAAATAATGCAAAAACACAGTGTTGGAGAAGAAAGTAAAAGTGCAATATGTGCCATGTAAAAAAGGCTAACATTTAAGTTCCTTGCTCAGAACAAATGAAAGCGGGTGGTTCAATATTCCCAGTTAAGAAGTTTTAGGTTGTAGTTATTATAGGAATTATGATGCGTCGACTCTTTCTCTCTATACCATTTTGTATTTCATATACCTTTGACTATTGGATGTTCTAATAGGCACTTTAGTATTGCCAGCCTAATCTCAGGAGTTGATAGGCTTGAAGTCATTAACAGCGCTGTGCTTCAAGCATTGCTAAGAGTTGCTGGCAAACGCAGTAAAGTTTGAATGAATGCTTACGAGCCTGCTGCTGTCTACCACCACTCAGTCAGACTGCTCAAATATCAAATCATAGACTTAATTATAATATAATAAACACAGAAATACGAGCCTTTGGTCAATAATATGGTCAAATCCGGAAACTATAATTTTGAAAACAAAACGTTTATTCTTTCAGTGAAATACGGAACCATTCTGTATTTTATCGAACGGGTGGTAACCCTAAATCTAAATATTGCTGTTACATTGCACAACCTTCAATGTTATGTCATAATTATGTAAAATTCTGGCAAATTAGTTCCCAACGAACTAGGCGGCCCAAACTGTTGCATATACCATGAACCTGTGTGCAATGAACGCAAGAGAAGTGACACAATTTCCCTAGTTAATATTGCCTGCTAACATTCATTTATTTTAACTAAATATGCTGGTTTTAAAAAATCTACTTCTGTGTATTGATTTTAAGAAAGGCATTGATGTTTATGGTTAGGTACATTCGTGCAACGATTGTGCTTTTGTTAAATCATCACCCGTTTGGCGAAGTAGGCGGAGATTCGATGATAACTTAACAGGCATCGCATTGATTATATGCAACGCAGGACAAGCTAGTTAACCTAGTAATATTATCAACCATGTGTTAGTTAACTAATGATTATGTGAAGATTGATTGTTTTTTATAAGGTAAGTTTAATGCTAGCTAGCAACTTACCTTGGCTCCTTGCTGCACTCGCGTAACAGGTGGTCAGCCAGCCACGCAGCTTTCTCGTGGAATGCAATGTAATCGGCCATAATCGGCGTCCAAAAATGCAGATTTACCAATTGTTATAACTTGAAATCGGCCCTAATTAATCGGCCATGTCGATTAATCGGTTGACCTCTAAAATAAACGAAGTACTGTTAACTTTAAGGAATCTGGAAGATTTTTTGTAAGGAGAATAATCTAGGCTATTAAGTGGTTTATTTTAGAATGATTGGAAACCTTACAGACTACAGTGGCTTTAACTGTATCTGGGTTGTTGTGGCAGGCTGACAGTGTGTCCCCAGCAGTGAGAAAGAGAGGGAGAGTATGGTACAGCCACTGTTGTGCATTGGGCTGTAGCTCTAGCTAACATGAGCACTAGGAGGCTTGATCCAACCTGACATGCCACAATTGGGCCAGGAATAAAAATGACAAGCCTGGAGGACACAGGCAATAAAGCAGCCGAGAAGAGAGGCCTATTAAGTGGTTCTTTGTGAGAGTGGAGAGGTGAACAAGTTGTCCTTCAAAAGGATGAGGATACAGAGCAGGGAGGAAATCTCCAAGGTGATCCTGAAGGGACAAGCCAGCGACAGGCAGTGAGGAGAAATGCCAGAGTAAGATACTAGCAGCGCTGTTTGCCTATCGTGGAGCGGGAGCCTTATTAAAATGCATTAGAATCTCCAGGCTGCTCCGCTCTACGCTACTTCTCCCATCCCCATCATCAGGGTGCTTATCGTCTCCAAGGCAAACGGCAATACAAAACACTAGGGAGCCGTGCAAGGCCTGTCAGCCAAGTCCTGATAGAAGAGACCTGGCACTCTCGGCCTTAGCTCAGTTGCTACAGCTTTGATGGCATCAGAGAGGCTTAATAACATTCGCCTTGGTTACTGCTGCTACTGCTCACCCTTTTGTAACCAAACCCATATAGGAGCAGTTTGGAAACACTACTGTCTCCTGCTCCCATCACTACAAATGTCAGAGGTGTGATCATGTATAGATGAAAGAGAATGGTGACTATGTGAAAAGGATATAGTGATTTCCATATAAAAGAACCCATGAGCAGCAACATGTGAAGTTCATAGGAGCATGTCAAATTTAAGTCTTTTTTTATTAAGTGATATCTAATTGTTTTTACAATTTTCCATCTTAAAATGTAGGAATAAGCAAATATGGAAAAGGGGTCTTTAAAAAAAAAAAAAATCTACCAGAAATAGTTTAAAGGTATTAGAAACACATAACACTCATATTGATGTAAAAGACCCCTTGCCAACAAATATCAACACTTTATATTTAGTTTTGGATATATTTGTCTGCCTTCTGTACGTTGTTGAACAATTGCCTTGTGCCTTAATATTCTGTTAGCAAAAACCCACATATCTTTAAGATATTTTCTAATTGCTCTCCCTCATTAGGATGGGAGCATAATGAACGTTCAGAAGTAACAAATAAAGGTAGATCTATTAATTAGTCAGTGTTTTATTGGTATCAATTTTGTTTATTAATTATTGTGACGATAACTTGTTCGCTAACTGTATTTCTGCAGTTTATTGGCTACAATGGGGAAAATCATAATAGTCAGAAGTTGGGTTCACAAGTTTGGACAGCAAAGTAGAGCACAGAAAAGTATAGCACAGGGCAGTACTGTTCAGTAAATAACTAGAGTATAGTTCAGTAGAACACACAAGTTAAATACACTAGAGTACTGTACTCGAATGCACTCTGCTGTGCTGTACTCTGCTGAGCTCTACTGTGGAATTGCCCAGATGCTGAATTGTCTTTACTATTTCAAAGACCTTTTCAGCTTCCGTGAAACAAGGGCTCTTTTTCAATTGTCTTTCCTTGATTCCTCGCATCCTCTCTCTTTGCCTCCTCAAAATGCATTGGAGGAGAAGATTAGACAAAGGAACCTAGGCTCTTCTGTGCATTTTGAGGATGTGAAGAGAGAGGATGTGAGGAATCAGGAGGACAATTGAGAAAGAGCCTAGGGATTACTAGGTCACCCAGGGACATCTCAAAAAGACAGAACTACTCCAGGCTGTTTGTCTTCTCAGAGAGACAAAAGTAGAAAGCCATTTGTATTGTAAAAGCATAGAGAGAAGTCAGGTGAAACATCAGGCTAGAAATGTGTTGTCCAGTCTGGTTGGTTTAACAGTTTTTCTACGCACGGCATATTTACTTTACTGTATCGCCTGCCTGCTGCCTTCTAAGGGACTATTTACTTTTCTTAATGCCTGTTTCATTATTTATAAGCAGAATTCAGTATAACAAAGATTTTGGGACGATTAGGGGAAAGCGGATGTGGGCGAGGTGGTTGACTGAGAAGCGTGGTGGGTGGGTGGGATCTCTAGGGAGACTGAATACTGATGAAGTGGAGCTGGAGCGGTAACATTAAACCAGACAGAAATATAATTTAAATGTGAAGCATTCCCAGTTGTAGCCCGAGTTCATGCATATGATTATGATGGGAACTATGCTGACCTTTCTCCAATTGGATCATGTTACTCTTAAGGCAACATTTACTTCCTCACACAGAAAATGTCAAGCAAAAAGCGCTCTGTTTACTCTTCATTCAGATAGGCTATGGGGAATAACACAAACTTCTATTGCTATGTGAGGACATCAGTTTTCAAACAATCTAGGCTGTCAATGTCTATTTAGGCCTAATCATTTGTTTAGAAGAAGTGTAGTTCTATACTATATCTTTCTTTAATTATTTAGTCTAGGGGTTTTCAAACTTTTCTTGCCCAGAGACCCCCGGCCAGGGGGTCCCAGTGAATGATAATGGCAAGTAGAAGTAATCAACATTTTAAAAGTGAAGAGATTTGGTAGACAATTGTTTTGACATTTGAGAAAATGCAGAGCGCCAAATTCAAATAAATTCCTATAAAAATCTAACTTTCATGAAATCACACATGTAAGATACCAAATTAAAGCTACACATGTTGTGAAGGCTTTTCGGCGAAAGCAAACGATGCTATTATTTGAGGATAGCACCTCCGTAAACAAAAGAGAGAACATATTTAAACCCTGCAGACGCAACACAAAACGCAGAAATAACAATATAAATCATGCCTTACCTTTGACGAGCTTCTTCTGTTGGCACTCCAATATGTCCCATAAACTTCACAAATGGTCCTTTTTGTTCGATTAATTCCTTCCATATATATCCAAAATGTCCATTAATTTGCTGCGCTTGATCCAGAAAAACACTGGTTCCAACTTGCGCAACGTGACTAAAAAATATCTCAAAAGTTACCTGAAAACTTTGCCAAAACATTTCAAACTACTTTTCTAATACAACTTTAGGTATTTTTTAAAGTAAATAATCAATAAAATTGAAGACGGGATGATCTGTGTTCAATACAGGAAGAAAACAAACTGATGCTAGCTTTCTGGTCATGCGCCTCTATCAAACAGTGCACATGAAGTGACCCTCGTTCAAGATGGCCGTACTTCTTCATTACACAATGGAATAACCTCAACCAATTTCTAAAGACTGGTGACATCCAGTGGAAGCGGTAGGAACTGCAAGCAAGTCCCTAAGAAAGCTGGATTCCCAATGAAAAGCCATTGAAAAGAGTGACCCCCCCCCAAAAAAAAAAATTCTGAATGGTTTGTCCTCGGGGTTTCGCCTGCTACATAAGTTCTGTTATACTCACAGACATGATTCGAACAGTTTTCTATCCAAATCTACTAATAATATGCATATCGTATCTTCTGGGGATGAGTTGCAGGCAGTTGAATTTGGGCATGCTTTTCATCCAAAATTCCAAATGCTGCCCCCTATCCTAGAGAAGTTAAGTTTGCTGATGACACAACAGTGTAGGCCTGATCACCGACAACGATGAGACAGCCTCTAGGGACGAGGTCAGAGAACTGACTGTGTGGTGCAAGGACAACAACCTCTTCCTCAATGTGATCAAGACAAAGGAGATGATTGTGGACTACAGGAAAAGGAGGACCACGCATGCCCCCATTCTCATCGATAGGGCTGTAGTGAAGCAACAAACTAACATGGTCCAAGCACACCAAGACCGTCGTGAAGAGTGCACGACAAAACCTATTCCCCCTCATGATACTAAAAAGATTTGGCATGGGTCCTCAGATCCTCAAAAGGTTTTACAGCTGCACCATCGAGAGCATCCTGACTGGTTGCATCACTGCTTGGTATGGCAACTGCTCTGCCTCTGACCGCAAAGCACTACAGAGGGTAGTGCATATGGCCCAGTACATCACCGGTGCCCTGCTTATTGACAAATTGACTCTGTCCCGGTACCCCCGTGTATAGCCCTGCTATTGTTATTTACTGCTACTCTTACATTTTTTGTTATTCTTATATTTTTTACATTTTGGGGGGGGGGGGGGGGGGGATTTTATTAAAACTGCTTGTTGGTTAAGGGCTTGTAAGTAAGCATTTCACTGTAAGGTCAACACCTGTTGTATTCAGCGCATGTGACAAATACAATTTGATTTGATTTATTTTGGAGTTTCACCATTTTTCTCTGCAGATCCTCTCAATGTATCTCAGGTTGGATGGGGAGTGTTGCAGCACAGCTATTTTCAGGTGTCATTCAGCTTGAGACCCTGGGTCTCGACCCCGTCCTGTGCTACTGTGCCCTGGACTTTCTGACGGGCCGCCCCCAGGTGGTGAGGGAAGGAAACATCTCCACCCCGCTGATCCTCAACACTGGGGCCCCACAAGGGTGCGTTCTCAGCCTTCTCCTGTACTCCCTGTTCACCCATGACTGCGTGGCCATGCACACATTCAACTGAGACGACACTACAGTGGTAGGCTTGATTACCAACAATGACGAGATGGCCTACAGGGAGGAGGTGAGGGCCCTCGGAGTGTGGTGTCAGGAAAATATCCTCATTCAACGTCAACAAAGGAGATGATCGTGGACTTCAGGAAACAGCAGAGGAAGCACCCCCCATTTTTACATCAATGGGACAGTAGTGGAGAAGGTGGAAAGTTTTAAGTTCCTCGGCCTACACATCACGGACAAACTGAAATGGTCCACCCACACAGACAGCGTGGTGAAGAATGCGCAACAGCACCTCTTGAATCTCAGGAGGCTGAAGAAATTTGGCTTGTCCCCAAAAACACTCACGAACTTTTTACAGATGCACAATCGAGAGCATCCTGTCGGGCTGTATCACAGCCTGGTACGGCAACAGCTCCGCCCACAACCGTAAGGCTCTCGAGAGGGTAGTTAGTCTGCACAACGCATCACCGGGGGCAAACGACCTGCCATCCAGTACACCTACACCACCGATGTCACAGAAAGGCCAAAAAATTATCAAGGACAACAACCACTTGTTGTTGAACTTGCTGTTCACCCCACTATCATCCAGATGGCGAGGTCAGTACAGGTGCATCAAAGCTGGGACCGAGAGACTGTAAAACCGCTTCTATCGCAAGGCCATCATACTGTTAAACAGCCATCACTAACATTGAGTGGCTGCTGCCAACATACTGACTCAAATCTTTAGCCACTTTAATAATTAAAAATTGGATGCAATAAATGTATCAATAGTCACTTTAAACAATGCCACTTGATATAATGTTTACATACCCTACATTACTCATCTCATATGTATATACTGTACTCTATACCATCTACTGCATCTTGCCTATCGCTCATCCATATATTTATATGTACATAATAATTCCTTTACACATGTGTGTGTATAAGGTAGTTGTTGTGAAATTGTTAGTTTACTTGTTAGATATTTCTGCACAGTCAGAACTAGAAGCACAAGCATTTCGCTACACTCTCATTAACATCTGCTAACCATGTGTATGTGACCAATAAAATGTGATTTGATTTGAAGCCGGTTGGACGTACTGCCAAATTCTGTAAAATGGAGTTGGAGGCAGCTTATGGTAAAGAAATTAACAATAATTATCTGGCAACCTGACAACAGCTCTGGTGGACATTCCTACAGTCAGCATGTCAATTGTACGCTACCTCAAAACATGAGACATCTGTGATATTGTGTCATGTGACAACTGCACATTTTAAAGTGGCATTTTATTGTCCCCATTACAAGGTGCACATGTGTAATGATAATGCTGTTTAATCAGCTTCTTAATATGTAAGGTGGATGGTTTATCTTGGTGAAGGAAAAATTCTCACTTACAGTGATGTAAAATGCTCACTTACACTGTGCTATCTAACCTCCAAACGAGCTTCAATGCCATACAACACTCCTTCCGTGGCCTCCAACTGCTCTTAAACGCTTGTAAAACCAAATGCATGCTTTTCAACCGTTCGCTGCCTGCACCCGCACGCCCGACTAGCGTCACCATCCTGGATGGCTCCGACCTAGAATATGTGGACATCTATAAGTATCTAGGTGTCTGGCTAGACTGTAAACTCTCATTCCAGACTCATATCAAACATCTCCAATCCAAAATCAAATCTAGAGTCGGCTTTCTATTCCGCAACAAAGCCTCCTTCACTCACGCCGCCAAACTTACCCTAGTAAAACTGACTATCCTACCGATCCTCGACTTCGGCGATGTCATCTACAAAATAGCTTCCAATACTCTACTCAGCAAACTGGATGCAGTTTATCACAGTGCCATCCGTTTGTTACTAAAGCACCTTATACCACCCACCACTGTGACCTGTATGCTCTAGTCGGCTGGCCCTCGATACATATTCGTCGCCAGACCCACTGGCTCCAGTTCATCTACAAGTGCATGCTAGGGAAAGCTCCGCCTTATCTCAGTTCACTGGTCACGATGGCAACACCCACCCGTAGCACACGCTCCAGCAGGTGTATCTCACTGATCATCCCTAACGCCAACACCTCATTTGGCTGCCTTTCCTTCCAGTTCTCTGCTGCCTGTGACTGGAACGAATTGCAAAAATCGCTGAAGTTGGAGACTTATCTCCCTCACCAACTTTAAACATCTGCTATCTGAGCAGCTAACTGATTGCTGCAGCTGTACATAGTCCATCGGTAAATAGCCCACCCAATTTACCTACCTCATCCCCATACTGTTTTTATTTATTTACTTTTCTGCTCTTTTGCACACCAGTATCTCTACCTGCACATGACCATCTGATCATTTATCACTCCATTGTTAATCTGCAAATTGTAATTATTCACCTACCTCATGCCTTTTGCACACAATGTATATAGACTTTTTTGTTATTGACTTGTTTATTGTTTACTCCATGTGTAACTCTGTGTTGTCTGTTCACACTGCTATGCTTTATCTTGGACAGGTCGCAGTTGTAAATGAGAACTTGTTCTCAACTAGCCTACCTGGTTAAATAAAGGTGAAATAAAAAAATACAAAAAATGTGAACAAACCTTGAGAGAAATTTAGCTTTTTGTGCATATGGAAGACTTGGGGGATTTTTTATTTCAGCTCAGGAAACATGGGACCAACACTTTACATGTTGCATTTTATATTTTTGTTCAGTGTACATTTGACCGGTCATGCTTATCAGTCTGTAATTCTGCTTAATTTAGTGGAATTAAATTGGCGTGTGTACAGTATATTCGTTATGTATCTTATCACACTCGTACAGCATACATGTACAGAGCCTTTGAGCGGAAAATCTGTCAAACAGCGCGAGAGCTGCTGCTACAGCATCTCAAACAGCAAATGCTTAGGCAACGGAAGGCAGGCTTCATCAGTGTGTCACACACCACTTTGCAATGAGCTGAAGACCCTATGCATTTTGAAAACATATATACTTAATGGTTTGAAACCTGAAAGTTTTAATACATATTATGACGTGCAGGTCTTACCTTGCTTCAAAGTATCCTAGCCAGGTTTTGACAGGTTTTACTGCTAATTGCATTATAGAACAAACATTCACGCTATTAGGCTATTACTTTCTCAACAAGCTGACCAATAGAATAGGTCAACTGTCCTACTATGGGGCATAGTAGATTGACATAGGCTAGTGATTTTGCTGTTCGTTACTTGTCTTGTTGGCTGAGGAAAAGTAAATGTAGTATTTTGGTATTTTATTAGGATCCCCATTAGTTGGTGCAAAAGCAGCAGCTACTCTTCCTGGGGTCCACACAAAACATTAAACAATACAGAATGACATAATATTGAACATCAATAAACAAGGACAGAACTACATACATTTTTTTTTAAAGGCACACGTAGCCTACATATCAATGCATACACACAAACTATCTAGGTCAAATAGGGGAGAGGCATTGTGCCGCAAGGTGTTGCTTTATCTACTTTTTGAAACCAGGTTTGCTGTTTATTTAAACAATTTGAGATAGAAGGAAGTTCCATGCAATACGGGCTCTATATAATACTGTACGCTTTCTTGAATTTGGGGACTGTGAAAAGACCCCTGGTGGCATGTGTGGTGGGCTAAGTGTGTGTGCCAGAGCTCTGTGTAAATTGACTATGCAAATAATTTGCGATTGCATATGGGTCTGGTCAATTTCTCAAATTTCCGGTAGATTTAAATGCTGCTGGTCAAAATGTCAGGTGCCACCTTCTCCTAACGGAAACCCTGCCATTGTGGTATTCTGTTGCAGCTAGTGATATTAATAAAATATTTTTTCACATAAAATCACCCAAAAGACCCCTCCCCCCATTTTGAAAACCCCTGATTTAGTCAGATAAACTAGATTAGATAAGCCTACTTTGTCTGTTGTTCACAAAAACACTTTACACTTTACATTAGAACATGCATTTAGCTACATTTCATGGACTTCAAGGCCGTCTCTTAGTAGTGTGTGTACCGCAATATTATCTGGAGCACAAATGTCGGCTAATTGAAGTCATTGTGCCTGAATGGTTATGACAGTGAACCGTGGTGCAACAAATCTTATATAGAATATTTGTCTAGTTCTGTGTTCCTAGTAACAGGATGACCAAGCTTTTTTAACTTGTTCTGTAATTTCTGCATGCTGGTCACGGTTCTTAGGAAGTGCACAATTTGACAATAAATCTGAAGACTTTCCATTACGCTTTGTAATCATTAATAATCCACGTCTTAAATTGAGACAGTGTTCTGTTTTGTCCTGAGTACAAGCATCTCCAAATACATCCTACCATCATTTTTTATACATCTGTATCATTTAGAATTGAATTAAGCTATTACACAACAGGATATTTTAATATGGAAAGCATCATGGGGCGCCTCTGTACAGGGATGCAAACTAGTCATCTTTCGGCAAATTCGCCGTTTTGAATCCAAACTATGCGAACTACGTGATTCTTGTCAATCCGATGAGAAACGTTTTGGGGGGGGGGGGGGGCTTTGGATGACTACTGGCTGTATGCGAACGAGTGATGCGCGTTTCGAGCAATACTGGCTGCATCCAAGGCTCAGCCAACCATTCACATAACAACAGAATGCAGCACACGACTGAAGAGAGAAGGGACAACCAATGTGCTAGTTACAGCATCAGTGCGCATTCTAGAAAGACAGCGGAGAGTGGAATGGCAGTTTGCCAGTTAATTTACAGCAGGGTGTCCTGGCCTTGAACATAACGAAGAGGTAGGTGAGAAACCTGACCACGGAGATGGGGGTGAGGAAGCGTACTTCATGAGCTGTAACCTGAAAAACGACTGGCATTTGGAAAGTTGGAGGTGAGGGAGAAAGTGTGGTGGAACAAGTAATGTTAACTTTACTTAAAAATGCTATCTTGCTAGATGGATCGAATTCTCCGTTAGCTGGCCAGAGAAATATTGTGCAACATTAGCCAACAAATAATTTAGTTTATGGTGTGAAAATTAACTAGCTAATAAAGTCAGACCGCTAACGTTACAACATCAGATAAGCTAACATTAGTAACCTAACCAATTCGCTATGGAATTGTAGCGACCCTCACGGACAGCTGTGTGTTATGTGTTAGGCTATTGGTTGGTTGTGTTGTATTTACCAGTTCCCAGTGTTCGCGGGGTCCGACATGCCAATCGACCTGCTATCTGCCAACAACAGGAATGCCTCAAATGTTCTGATGC
Organism: Oncorhynchus mykiss; assembly: GCF_057628025.1. Lineage (NCBI taxonomy): Eukaryota > Metazoa > Chordata > Actinopteri > Salmoniformes > Salmonidae > Oncorhynchus > Oncorhynchus mykiss. The sequence continues at coordinate 28,130,103 of NC_143023.1, read as the reverse complement.
CGTGCATCCTGGTGGTTGGCGGAGTGGCGTGGAGGGAGGTTTGAGCATTGGGTTTAAGACCGGGTTTAGCCATGGTTCTCTCTCTTACGTCTGGCCGTCACAAGAGAAGGTCACGGTTGTTTTATATGGTATCCATCATTTATTTGGCGTGGGCTACGGCCAAACAGTAGCCTGTGTGAAGTTGGGTTAATAAACCGTAAATTGGGAAACTCAAGCCTCTGTCTGGACCCTTGTTCCTTTATGATCTAGTCAGGTCATTACAGTATTAACTGGCGTACGACTCCTTGTGCAGAAAAGCTTGCGTGAACGCACTCAAATCCCCCCCCCTCCCACCTTCTATCTTGGGTCTGCAAGGCCTGGCACACTTCAGAATCATTTTGGTAGCTCATGTTGACCAGTAGTGTGTGCCACAGAAAACAAAATTAGAGTATAAAGAAACATAAACATTTATTTTAGAAACATTTTGTAATGTTTAAGAAAATAATGATAATACACAACTATTATCACACAATAACACAACATCACAGACAGTTACGTTTGTTAACAAGCATTAAATAAGAAATACAAATGTCGATTTGCATAAGATATAAAATGATAATAAATCAAATATAAAAAGACAAATAACAAACAAATATTGAAACGCTGCAAACGCTTGACTAAACATTTAGTCCACTTTAACTCAAGCCTAACCTAGTCCTGACAGGCGGCGCAGACATAATCCTCCAATGATGTGATGGTTTGGACTGGTGGAACCATCGTGGGCAGCGGTCACAACCAATCTGAAATTTATGATGAAAAATGTTAAATATTAAACATTCAATACATTTTCTTGAATTACAATTATTTAATTATCAGACAAAGTGGATGATGCTACCTCTAGAAATATTACTGCTGATACAAATTCGTACTCCTAAAAATGTGCCTTTTTAGAAGTAAACAAGCAATTACCCAGTTAGTGTCTTTCTCATTATTGTCCACCTCCCCACATAAGTGGCACAATTGTCTCAGGTCATCTAGCAAAACATAATGTCAAGTAGTCTATACATCTTTACATGTATTTTTCTGAGAAAACAGGGAACAAGGGAATAGTGTAGGGTTCTTGTAACATACTTATTTAAATACATGTGTTTTAGTGGCTGTCTAGTTAGAAGTTGGATCACAGATAACCTTGAAAGATCCATATAAATGTTTTATTTTTATCTACAATTATATTAAATTAGAAATTGAACATACCGGTGTTTTGGAGAAGAGTGACTGCTATTTCTTCTCTTATGATGTTAACATCTTTATCCATATTTGAAAAGACAATCGACTCCTCGTTCAGAACACATTCATCAAACTGGGGAAACAATGTGATGGGCATTTCAGTTTTCCTCAACAAAATGATGTTACACTTAATTCTAATTCGCAAGTATACAACGACACAGCTATAATATAATTTCACAGTTCTGTTTTGCCTTTTAGTCAGTATGCTTTCAGCAGTTTAATTGTACATTACTTATACTCTCATACTTACTTTCAAGGCAAAGACCTCACAAGATGTAACTGTAATTGTTGGCATGGGTGACCATCTGATAATACACCCCTTCTCTCTCAGGAATGATCTGAACATATATGTTAATAAAAGTACAGCATTTTGAAACACTTTATTGATTACAATATAGAGATTAATAACAGAGGGGAATCTGAGAAGGCAGGGATTCCAGCAGGGTGTGAGTTGTAGTAGTCAAATCTGGAGCTGACAAGGGCTGGAATGTAAATGACGTGATAATCATTATCTAACATCTGAGAAAGGCCGGCATTCCCTCGGATGAAGAGCATCTCCGTCTTGCTGATTATGTGCTGTCATCCAGGTGGAAATGTCATCTGTATATCTGATGTAGGAAAATAGATAAGAGATAAGTTGAGTCCTGTGCACATGTGTCCTGTGCATATGTATATGTACTGTGTGTGTGTGTGTGTATGTATATATATATATATTTTAATTTTATTTCTATTATTATCATTATTGTGTTTGATTGGTGGGGGGAGGTTGATGGGGATGGTGGAGGAGCTGGGGGTGTCCTATTGAGGGCGGAGGGACCTATTGGGGAGAGGATTCTTTATGGAGGCACATTGTCATAGTTTTGTTTATTATATTATTATACATTTATACTTTTTTTTAAATTGTATTATAACAGTTGACTGTGATTATGGATATGCACTCATGTTGACTTATATATTTGAACTTTTTTAAGCAGAGTACAAATTTTATTATTATTATTATTTTATTATTACTACTGTACCTACATTCTTAAAAACTAAAACAGAAAAAGTTTAAAACAATGTAGGAAAAGCCATAAGAGGGAAAAGCACGATGGGATGGGGGATTGAGGGATGGGTAGAGAGAACAGTAGATGGCTCTGAAAACTATTATTGCTGAAATAACCACTTCCTTTTGTGACTAGAGTCTAATCATTCCTGTGGCACACATCAGAGGGCATGATAGGTCACCAAAAAGGATTCTGAAGTGTCCTAGGACATGCAGTCCCAATTAATAATTAATGTATGTGTGTTATATTAAACATAGAGGAGGGAGTAAAATGTAGGCAAGAAATAAACATTTCAGAACAACTACTAGTCAAATAAGACATGGGAGAGATGACAAATTTTGGCAGTGATTTATTTATAGACTAACACACTTGAAACAAATAGCCAAACTGAAAACTGCAGACATTACTAGTGCCTCCCCCGCGATCAAACCAACATAAAAAATTAAATGAAACACAGCCGAACGTGATCATAAATCTCAACTAGCAAGCAAGTCACAGCAATGAAGAATTGAGTCGTGTGCGTGTTCATGTGAAGGGGGGGGGGGGGGTTCTGGCCTGGGGGGCTTTTCAGCACACCGTTCCTCAAGTTTTAATGCGTTAGTTGCTTACTGGACCCTGGCAAAGCTAACAAACTAACTACTATCTGTGAACTGTTTTCCCTCTACAATATGTGGTTAATTTTCAGAATGAGAAAATTGGTGAAAATGAGGCGTTGCTTGTTAAACAAGTGGATTCAGGGATCAAGTGTAGCTGGAGCTGGGCCTGGCTTAAGCTGGATGCCTCTATAGAGGTGAAAGGAACCCCACACACTTTCCCTCTTTCTCACTTCGTAGATACAGTGGATAAAAAGGGTGACTCTCTGCCTGAAAGAGCTCAATTATGCCAACAAAGGGTATTATGCTCTGCTGGCATGTTGTAGAACAGATGTCCACAGGCAGAAAGTGTAAAATGTAATAATGTGCAGTGTAGCCCAAAGATATTGCTTTTGTTGTGATGAACTTGACAGTAACGTGTGTGTGTGAGAGGGGGATTGTTACTTGTTTTACTCAGTGAACATTATCTTTGCACACATGTAGCCTTGTGCACTTGATCGATCTCTTCTATAGTGGGCAATTATTTTGAGCAAAAATAGAATGTTTTCCCAAGTGCAATATTTAGATGTGTGTGTGGTCACAATCCTTCTATTATAAAGGCTGTCATGGCTAACTGCAATATTAGTGTATTGTTTTTTTTTTCTCGAGACTTGAGTGTCATTGCAGTAAAGTCTAGGCAGCAAATAACATTGGATTTGCATTTTTTTTGCTGTGAGTTAGGTTCACATTAACCACTTTTTATTTTACACACACAGAATGAGCATGTAGGTCATATTCTTTTGTTGTTTCATTAGTTAAAATCTGCATTTCCCCCTAGCAGTGCAAAAAAAAGAGAAGCCTTTTATGGCCCTCACCCGATTGCATCCCTGCTCTGTAGGGAGAACACTGGAGAGCTGAGCAGTGGAGTTTGATTCACATTTTCGCTCACAAAAACATTCAATCTCAAGCCTGAAACCTCAACGGCTGGGTGCAGTGTTAGCTGAAGATGGTGCCATGGAATTGCCTGCTAATTTATCACAGAGGCAGGCTGACCTTTGGAATGCCCTTCAGTACTTGGCACAGTGGAATTGCAATAGGCCCTGCACGCATCCCTGTGGGCCGCCTGTGTGCATCGAGGAGAATTAACCACTGGCACTGGCACCATTGCCCTTGTCCTCATGGATTGGAGGGAAATGCTGCTTTAGGTCTTCATGCTGTGACATTTAAGCAGCAGAAAAATGCATTGAGCACTATTAACCTATTAGTAAAATGAAGTGGTATTGTCTGAATGGCATACCAACTTGTAGGAATTTGTTAAATTGGTAGGCTAAAAGGGAAAGCCGAGGGATTTGGGAAAGCTGAGGGGTTTGTGCTATCTGCTTATACAGGTACATTTAAAATCTTAGAAGTAATTTCTGGACCTAAATCCCATGTAGGGGGCTTGGCAAACTTCAGAAGAACCATGTAGGTAAATTAATTTGTTTAGGGACAGCCAGAGGTCACTTCCCAAATGGCACCCTATTCCCTTTTTAGTGCACTACTTCTGATCAGGTCACATCAAAAGTAGTGCACTGTAAAGGGTATAGAGTGCCATTTGGGACAACCTTGTCCTCCTGATGACACCCAGGTCATGAAGCCTATAGGTCCAACTGTCAAGGTCACCAGCGGTGTCTAATTATGGGCTTTAGCCCCCTGTCAGTACAATATGGATCAGTGGGCAAAGGTGAGTTAACCAAACCTGTCTCCTCTGCCAGTGCCCTTGGCGAATGGCGATCCAAGTCAAACATTTGGGGAGAGAAGAATAAAGGAGGCCCGGGTATGGATGACAAATGAACGATGGGATTCACTCAGTTTAACTTCAAATTTAGTGCAGTTCACATATGAGTATTATACGTCTGCATTGCTATCATATTGTATCTATAGATGGAGATAAGGGCTTCCCCAAGACTTTTCTCACCTGAATTAGTATCATGCTCTTTTGGTAAACTAAATCTCAAGTCGTAATGAAAACAAGTGGAAAAGGCTCTTGTGTAACTGATCTTTTTCCTGTAACTTAGCTAAAACTGCAGGGTATTACCACAAAGACTGAGCCTACTACTACCACTGACATATTGTAGCCTAGGTATTTGGATGTCAAAATAGCCTGAGGACTTTTTAGCCTGTCTCTATTGCAGCATATGAGAGCAGATATGGAAAGAGAATGAGAGCAGCAAGAGCGAGAGTGAAAGAGAGAGCAGGGAGGGAGAGATGGAGCCATTATGTCTTTGTTCAATCCGGCTTCTTCCTCCAGGGCCCTTGGCTTGGCTGGCTGTTGGAGGAGAGAGAGTCCGGGGCTTTAGGAGAGTGTAAAGCTGGCTGTGTCCAATGGGCCCTGGTCAAAAGTATTGCACTAAATAGAAAATAGGGTGCCATTTGGGATTTAGACAGAGTCAGGCCAGAGATACTGGAGTTCATTATGAGCTCAGTCTGGAGAGGAGAGAGACAGGAAGACCGTGGGGGGATGGCTACTCTCTGGGGATGCTAGTAGCAAAGGAGGATTCTCAAGGAGTTTTTAGGATAGAGCGATTTGACCCAAGGAAAAAATGAAGAAATCAGAGGTGCATGTGTGTCTGTGCAAATATGTGTTGGAAGTGGCAATGACCGTTCATTATGTTTGATATCTGCTGTATGAATCTTGTGCTCCATAATGTCTGCTGCTCAAAGCATTAGAGGCATTGAGGTAGGGCTAAAGTTATTTTACTTAACCTGGGATTGAAGGACAGATTGGCTTGGCTGCAAGGTAGGCTTGGGTGGTATCCAGATTGTCCTACCTTCAAACCAACCTTGTGCCATCCTGGGATATTCGGTAATACCTGCACCGGACACAAGGGGCGCTATTTTCAAACCCCACTTAGCCTCTAATCCCAAGGTTAGCAATGCTAACAAGTACATGGAAAATACCATAGAGATTGCTAGTCAAATGCAAACTAGTGCATGCAATTATTTTTATATAGTCTCTGATAAACTGTTTGCAGGACAGATATCACAGCTCATACAGTTTATAAAAGTAACAAAAAAAAATGCTACTCAGAGTTTTCTGCATGCACAAAATGAATATTAGACGGCATGGTAGGTTTATTTATCAAAATAGTTTAACCTGCTTTTTTTGTAATAATCACTGATCTGGCTTTCAAAGCTAAATATGAAAATGCCCTTTTTGTTACAAATTTAACCAGAATAATGTACAATGCACATCCACTAATAATAACCAATTTCTGGTAGCAGGCATTATAGAAAATTAATACTGGTTTCATAAAAATCTCTCAAGCACAAGCCTACGCGCTAGTAAGTAGCCAGTGAATCTTTATATTTAAAGTCAGCCAACTTGGATCTACAGTGCATTCAGAAAGTATTCAGACCCCTTGATCTTTTCCACATTTTGTTACGTTACCGCCTTATTCCAAAATGTATTTAAAAATAAATAATTCCTCATTAACCTACACACAATAATACCCCATAATGACATGGAAAAAAATGTTTTTTAGAAATAAAATAAACTGAAATATGACATTTCCATACACTACCGTTCAGAAGTTTGGGGTCACTTAGAAATGTCCTTGTTTTTGAAAGAAAAGCTAAACATTTTATCCATTAAAATAACATCAAATTGATCAGAAATACAGTGTAGACATTGTTAATGTTGTAAATGACTATTGTAGCTGGAAACGGCAGATTTTTTTTTTGTGTAATGGAATATCTACAGTTGAAGTCGGAAGTTTACATACACTTAGGTTGGAGTCATTAAAACTCCTTTTTCAACCACTCCACAAATTTCTTGTTAACAAACTATAGTTTTGGCAAGTCGGTTAGGACATCTACTTTGTGCATGACAAGTCATTTTTCCAACAATTGTTTACAGACAGATTATTTCACTTATAATTCGATGTATCACAATTCCAGTGGGTCAGAAGTAGAGGTCGACCAATTAATCGGAATGGCCAATTAATTAGGGCCGATTTCAGGTTTTCATAACAATCGGTAATCTGCATTTTTGGACACCGATTGTGGACTATTTTTTTTTAACCTTAACCTATTTAGGCAAGTCAGTTAAGAACACATTCTTATTTTCAATGACGGCCTAGGAACGGTGGGTTAACTGCCTTGTTCAGGGGCAGAACGACAGATTTTTACCTTGTCGGCTCGGGGAATCGATCTTGCAACCTTCCGGTTACTAGTCCAACGCTCTAACCACCTGCCTTACATTGCACTCCACGAGGAGCCTGCGTGACAGGCTGACTACCTGTTACGCGAGTGCAGCAAGAAGACAAGGTAAGTTGCTAGCTAGCATTAAACTTATCTTATAAAAACAGTCAACCTTAACAGAATCACGAATTAACTACACATGGTTGATATTACTAGTTTATCTAGCTTGTCCTGCGTTGCATATAATCGATGCAGTGCCTGTTAATTTATCATCGAATCACAGCCTACTTCTCCAAACAGGTGATGAATTGATGGGAAATGATGTAAATATATCACTAGCCACTTTTTAAACAATGCTACCTTATATAATGTTACTTACCCTACATTATTCATCTCATATGCATACGTATATACTGTACTCTATATCATCGACTGTATCCTTCCTTATGTAATACATGTATCACTAGCCACTTTAACTATGCCACTTTGTTTACATACTCATCTCATATGTATATACTGTACTCGATACCATCTACTGTATCTTGCCTATGCTGCTCTGTACCATCACTCATTCATATATCCTTATGTACATATTCTTTATCCCCTTACACTGTGTACAAGACAGTAGTTTTGGAATTGTTAGTTAGATTACTTGTTATTACTGCATTGTCGGAACTAGAAGCACAAGCATTTCGCTACACTCGCATTAACATCTGCTAACCATGTGTATGTGACAAATAACATTTGATTTGATTTAACCAGCGCATTCGCGAAAAAGCCGGCTAACATGACTTTCTTTTAACTAGGGAAAATTGTGTCACTTCTCTAGCGTTCCGTGCAAGCAGTCGGGTATATGCAGCAGTTTGTGCTGCCAGGCTCGTTGTGAACTGTGTGAAGTCCATTTATTCCTAACAAGGACCGTAATTAATTTGCCAGAATTGTACATAATTATGACATAACATTGAAGGTTGTACAATGTAACAGCAATATTTAGACTTAGGGATGCCACCGGTTAGATAAAATACGGAACGGTTCTGTATTTCACTGAAAGAATAAACTTTTTGTTTTTCAAAATTATAGTTTCCGGATTTGACCATATTAATGACCAAAGGATCGTATTTCTGTGTTTATTATATTATAATTAAGTCTCTGATTTGATATTTGATAGAGCCGTCTGACTGAGTGGTGGTAGGCAGCAGCAGGCTCGTAAGCATTCATTCAAACAGCACTTTAGTGCGTTTGCCAGCAGCTCTTCATTGTGCTTCAAGCATTGAGCTGTTTATGACTTCAAGCCTATCAACTCCCGAGATTAGGCTGGTGTAACCGATGTGAAATGGCTAGCTAGTTAGCGGGGTGCGCACTAATAGCGCTTCGATCCGTGACGGCACTCGCTCTGAGACCTTGAAGTAGTTGTTCCCCTTGCTCAGCAAGGGCCGCAGCATTTGTGGAGCAATGGATAACGATGCTTGGAGGGTGGCTGTTTTCGTTGTGTTCCTGGTTCGAGCTCAGCTGGGGGCGAGGAGAGGGATGGAAGCTATACTGTTATACTGGCAATACTAAAGTGCCTATAAGAACATCCAATAGTCAAAGGTATATGAAATACAAACAGTATAGAGATAAATAGTCCTATAATTCCTATAATAACTACAACCTAAAACTTCTTACCTTGGAATATTGAAGACTCGTGTTAAAAGGAACCACCAGCTTTCATATGGTCTCATGTTCTGAGCAAGGAACTTAAACCTTAGCTTTTTTTTTACATGGCACATATTGCACGTTTACTTTCTTCTCCAACACTTTGTTTTTGCATTATTTAAACCAAATTGAACATGTTTCATTATTTATTTGAGGCTACATTTATTTTATTGATGTATTATATTAAGTTAAAATAAAAGTGTTCATTCAGTATTGTTGTAATTGTCATTATTACAAATAAATAATAACATTTTAAAAAATCGTCCGTTTAATCGTTATCGGCTTTTTTGGTCCTCCAATAATCGGCATCGGCGTTGAAAAATCTTTATCGGTCGACCTACATGCACTAAGTTGACTGTGCCTTTAAACAGCTTGGAAAATTCCAGAAAATTATGTCATGCTTTAGAAGCTTCTGATAAGCTAATTGACATAATTTGAGTCAATTGGAGGTGTACCTGTGGATGTATTTCAAGGCCTACCTTAAAATTCAGTGCTTCTTTGCTTGACATCAAGGGAAAATCAAAAGAAATCAGCCAAGACCTCAGAAAAAATATTGTTGTCCTCCACAAGTCTGGTTCATCCTTGGGAGCAATTTCCAAACTCCTGAAAATACCACGTTCATCTGTACAAACAATAGTACACAAGTATAAACACCATGGGACCATGCAGCCGTCATACCGCTCAGGAAGGAGACACGTTCTGTCTCCTAGAGATGAACGTACTTTGTTGTGAAAAGTGCAAATCAATCCCAGAACAACAGCAAAGGACATTGTGAAGATGCTGGAGGACACAGGTACAAAAGTATCTATATCCACAGTAAAACGAGTCCTATGTCGACCAAATCTGAAAGGCCGCTCAGCAAGGAAGAAGCCACTGCTCCAAAACCAGCATTAAAAATCCAGACTACGGTTTGCAACTGCACATTGGGACAAAGATTGTACTTTTTGGAGAAATGTCCTCTGGTCTGATGAAAAAAAAAATTGAACTGTTTGGCCATAATGACCATCGTTATGTTTGGAGGAAAACACCATCCCAACCGTGAAGCACGCGGGTGGCAGCATCATGTTGTGGGGGTGCTTTGCTGCAGGAGGGACTGGTGCACTTCACAAAATAGATAGTTTTCATCCCTCATGATGCTATGTGGATATATTGAAGCAACATCTCGAGACATCGGTCAGGAAGTTAAAGCTTGGTCACAAATGGGTCTTCCAAATGGACAATGACCCCAAGCATACTTCCAAATTTGTGGCAAAATGGCTTAAGGACAACAAAGTCAAGGTATTGGAGTGGACATCACAAAGCCCTGACTTCAATCCCATAGAAAATTTGTGGGCAGAAATGAAAAAGTGTGTGCGAGCAAGGAGGCCTACATCCTGACTCAGTTACACCATCTCGGTCAGAATGAATGGGCCAAAATTCACCCAACTTATTGTGGGAAGCTTGTGGAAGGCTACCTGAAACGTTTGACCCAAGTTAAACAATTTAAAGACAATGCTACCAAATACTAATTGAGTGTATGTAAACTTCTGACCCACTGGGAATGTGATGAAAGAAATAAAATATGAAATAAATCATTCTCTCTACTATTTTTCTGACATAAAATAAAGTGGTCATCCTAACTCACCTAAGTTAACTGAATTTTTACTAGGATTAAATAGTGAAAAACTGAGTTTAAATGTATTTGGCTAAGGTGTATTTAAACTTCGGACTTCAACTGTACGTAGGCGTACAGAGGTCCATTATCAGCAACCATCACTCCTGTGTTCCAATGGCACATTGTGTTAGCTAATCCAAGTGTATAATTTTAAAAAGCTAATTGAGCATTAGAAAACCCTTTTGTGATTGATAGCACAGCTAAAAACGTTTGTCCTGATTAAAGCAGCAATAAAACTGTCCTTCTTTAGACTAGTTGAGTATCTGGAGTATCAGCATTTGTGGGTTCGATTACAGGCTCAAAATAGCCAGAAACAAAGCATTTTCTTCTGAAACTCGTCAGTCTATTCTTGTTCTGAGAAATGAAGGCTATTCAATGCAAGAAATTGCCAAGAAACTGAAGATATCGTACAACGCCGTGTACTACTCCCTCCACAGTACAGCGCAAACTGGCTCTAACCAGAATAGAAAGAGGAGTGGGAGGTGCACAACTGAGCAAGAAGACAAGTACACTAGAATGTCTAGTTTGAGAAACAGACGCCTCACAAGTCCTCAACTGGCAGCTTCATTAAGTAGTACCCGCAAAACACCCGTCTCAACGTCAACAGTGAAGAGACGACTCCGGGATGCTGGCCTTCTAGGCAGAGTCCCGTGGCTATTACCAAATACTCTGGAATGCGGCATATACAGTATACCGACCAAGTCTACTGCAGACCGTCTGGCTCCAGGGAGAGGAATGAAGTGTATTTAGTGTCTGCAGCCCAAAGTTGAAGGTTAGGGAGATAGCGTAGTCATTGGCATCTACGGACTAAATCTCTTGACTCTTCTTTTTGAGTATTGCTAAGTTATGGTGATATAAAGCAGTGAACACCCTCAACTTTTTTATACTGCAAAAATTATATTATTGTAATATCAGCCGCTATTATGGGAAGTGATATTTATAGTATCTCAGGCAGAGGCTAGCCTATAGAAACATTTGTTCTTGTAGCAGTTAACCTTTAGATGACTATTTACCCCCATAGTCTGGATGCAATTGCTTGGGATCCCAAATAGTGCACTACTTTTTACTGCAGCCCTATGGATCCTGGACAGATCAAAAGTAGTGCACTATATAGGGAATAGCATTTAGGATGCAGATGGTCTGTCTCACCACATGACTCACTTGTTCTCTCAATATGCAGATTAGTGTAGTTTTAAGAGTAACTTTTATTTTCCCCTTTCTCTCCTCACAATGTCATTCATCAAGACATAACCAGGAGGGGAGTGGGATTTGAGGTTCCTGGAAAGCCTGTGCTTATCCACCAAGGTAAACAAAGGATATGGCTCAAATGGCACACTTTTCCCTAGCCTATACAGTGCACTACTTTTGATCAGAGCCATATGAGTCCTGGTCAAAAGTAGTGCACTTAAAATTAATACTTTGAGGTTTTGGCAATGAGGCCATTTGTCTACTTCCCCAGAGTCAGATGAACTTGTGGATACCATTTGCATGTCTCTGTGTCCAGTATGAAGGATGTTAAGAGGTAGTATTGCGAGCCTATGTTAACTAGTGTTGTTAGTTTCCATAGACTTCCAGTCATTGCCTTAAAGCTAGATAGCCATTGAGCTAACGCTAGTGAGAAACTTCCTTCAAACTGCATGCAGAGGCACAAAAATGGTATCCACGAGTTCATCTGACTCTGGAGAAGTAGGTAAAGGGCTTCATTGGCAAAATCCCGGAGTATCCATTTATTTGGGACACAGACAAAGGCTTCTCCAAGGGAAAGGGGCTCTGAGCCATGCTTTGATCCCTAAAATGGAAATTGTTCTACCGGTATGTAGACCTTCATCAATAGCACTATAAATAATAGGCTTGCGCTTTGTTTGATATTATTTATATGATTACTTTGAGTTTGAATGTAATTTGAATTTGGAAAGTCTGAAATATATTATGTTCAGTTGGAAACATGATATCAGTAATATGCTAAAAATAATCTCTCTCCCTCCCTCCCTCCCTCCCCCCACCATCTCTCTCTCTCTCTCTCTCTCTCTCTCTCTCCAGGTGTATCGGCGCCTGGCTAGCGGGAGTCGAAGCATGCGTGTGAGGTCAGAGATCAAATTGGACGTGGAGCTGTGATGCGTGCGGCGAGCTGCAGGATGAACGTGGCGGCGATACTGAACGGCCTGCTGGTGTCAGTGGTGGCAGCACTGCTCTGGAAGTACGTGAGGCTAAGCGAGCACGCTGCAGTACTGGAGGAGGAGCTGCAGCTGACCCGCCAGTCCCAGGAGTTGTCCCAGGCCCGGATAGACTACCACGCTGCTCTGCTGGCCCTCCAGGAGTATGGCACCCGTATGGTCTGCACCGGCAAGATGCACACTGATCGCATCTGCCGCTTCGACTACCTGTGCTACTGCACCGAGGCCGAAGAGTTTGTCTTCTTCCACAGCAACTCCTCCTTCATGCTGCCCAACCTGGGGCCCCGGCGATTCCAGCCGGCTCTGCTGGACCTGTCCTCTGTGGAGGATCACAACACCCAGTACTTCAACTTCCTGGAGCTGCCCGCAGCTGCCCTCAAGTTCATGCCCAAGCCTGTGTTCATTCCTGACGTCACCCTCATCCTCAACCGGTTCAATCCGGATAATCTGATGCACGTCTTCCACGATGACCTGCTTCCCATCTTCTACACCATGCAGCAGTACTCGGACCTGGACGATGAGGCCCGCCTGGTCTTCATGGAGGGCTGGGGTGAGGGCGCACACTTTGACCTCTACCGCCTGCTGAGCAGCAAGCAGCCACTTCTCAAAGAACAGCTGAAGAACTTTGGCAAACTTATGTGCTTCACAAAGTCCTATGTGGGCTTGTCCAAGATGACCACATGGTACCAGTACGGCTTTGTCCAGCCACAGGGCCCCAAAGCCAACATCCTGGTCTCTGGGAACGAGATCCGGCAGTTTTCCTCATCGCTGATGGAGAAGCTCAATATCACCACGCGAGGAGGAGAGGAGAGCGCAGCGGAGGAAAAGGACGAGTACATCGTAGTGTTCAGTCGCTCCATCAACAGACTCATCCTGAATGAAGCGGAGCTGATCCTGGCGTTAGCGCAGGAGTTCCAGATGAGAGCGGTGACAGTGTCTCTGGAGGAGCAGACCTTCCCCAGTATCATCAAGGTCATCAGCGGGGCCTCCATATTGGTCAGCATGCACGGGGCCCAGCTGGTCTCCTCTCTCTTCCTCTCCCGGGGGGCCGTCGTAGTGGAGCTCTTCCCCTATGCGGTCAACCCAGAGCAGTACACCCCTTACAAAACCCTAGCCTCTCTACCAGGCATGGACCTGCAGTATGTGGCCTGGAGGAACATGGTGGAGGAGAACTCTGTGGCCTACCCAGAGAGGCCCTGGGAGCAGGGAGGTATAGCCCACCTGGATAAGGAAGACCAGGAACACATCCTGGCCAGTAAGGAAGTGCCCAGACACCTGTGTTGCCGCAACCCAGAGTGGCTCTATCGCATCTACCAGGACACCATAGTGGACATCCCTTCTTTACTAGAGGCTCTCAGAGCGACAGTGAAAACCAGGCCCAATCTGAAGAAGGCCAAGCCTGCCAGCACGGTCCACCCAGGCCAGGTCAGAGAGCCCCAGTGCCAGACATCGGTCCAGGCCACCAACGAGGCCATGCTGACTGTGTCGTGGCAAATCCCCTGGAACCTGAAGTACCTGAAGGTCAGGGAAGTGAAGTACGAAGTGTGGATCCAGGAGCAAGGAGAGAACACGTACATGCCTTATATTCTCCCCCACCAGAACTATACCTTCTCTGAAAACATCAAACCCTTTACGACGTACCTGGTGTGGGTGCGCTGCATCTTTAACAAAAACCTCCTGGGGCCCTTTGCAGATGTACTCACGTGCAGGACATAATTTGAGTTGATATTTACAGATGATAAGATGTTGGGGCTTTGGATTATTGAAGGTGATGCAAGAAAGGTTCTGTATAATTTCAACCAGTAGTTTTGAAAGTAGCGCTCACGAGACAAAATGGGTCCCGGAGAATGGTGCACAATTGTATACGACGTCATTCATTTTGTATGACATGTTACGTCCTGCACGATAAATGTATGTTTCCTGCAATATGTTATGAATTTGCAAGTGCTTAAGATCTCGTTCAATCTCTTTTTAAAAGGAACTTCTGTGATTGAGGATTGTCTCCGATTTGAGGATAGTTGATATGATGTAATCTGTATCTAGGATGAGAGACTGTGCTGTTTGATGAGACAACCATGTCCTCACACAGAGCGTGAAATGCAGTAGAAATTCAATGGCATTTAGCATGGGACGAGGGAATACATGAGTCACGATTTAAGGATGCATTGTCTGTACCTGCAGAAAGTGCTACACAACATGTATTTTTGAGATATAGGAATTTCTTTAATATACTTATTTATGAGCAAAAATGTATAGTATAAATTCATGGATGTTTTTTTATTAGTCTTAAACACTGAACCTATCTATCTATACCTGTACTTATTTGAGTGTGTAATGTAGGTTTTCAGCAAAGCCCAGGTGGGACTTTAGGATGACTTGGTCTTGGTTTCATACTTGATTGGTTTGTGATTTGTTATACAGTTATCTGATAAATCACACCTTTGTGGCTTAGCCTACCCTCCTGCACAAAGTTGTAGCTTTGTCATGTTGCCTTTCTAATTGGCAATTTACATAATTGCAGAATGTTGCCAAAACCTTAAAGGGATACTGTGAGATTCTGGCAATTGTCTACTTACCCAGAGTCAAATGAACTCGTGGGTACCATATTTATGCCTCTGCGTGCAGTATGAAGGAAGTTAGAAGTAGTTTCGCGAGCCAATCCTAACTAGCATTAGCACAATGACTGGAAGTCTATGGGTATATGCTAGCTGGGTATCTGCTTCAGGCCTGGGAAATTCCAGTCCTCTGAGACCTGATTGGTGTCACACTTTTCCCCCGATCCCTAGCAAACACATCTGATTTAAACTAATAGTTTTTTTAACTGAAGCTCATGATTAGTTGACTATTGGAGTCAGGTGTGTTAGCTGGGGCAAAAGTGTGACACCAATCAGGCCCCCGAGGACTGGAGTTGCCCAGGCTGCAGATACCCATACACTTCCAGTCATTGTGCTAACACTAGTAGCGCTAGCAACTTCCTTCAAACCACACACAGAGACATAAAAAGGGTATCTATGAGTTCATCTGACCCTGAGGAAGTAGATAAAGGGCTTCATTGCCAAAATCCCGAAGTATTCCTTTGAGAGAAACCAAAGTGAATTTGAAAATATGGTCACCAGTCTACAGTACCATTAAGTATGTGTTATTAGTTGTGATTTGGATTATCTTGTGCTTCATTGAGGCTTTAATATTTGCCATTAACTGTTTTGAACTATTGTGGCCCATGGATAATAAATTATTCCCCTTCTAGATTATTTGAGATATTAATTCAAGGCAGATAAAACTTTCAAAGAGTGTGTCCAGGAAAATATGTTGCCAGTTTTCTAAAGATGCTGACTAAAACATGCATTATTCATTCAAATGTAGTAGTCTTTTAAGAACAGGGTTCCTCTAAATGAAAATTAAGAGAATCTATTATCATGTATTTATGTCAAAGGTTCTGTTGCTGTGCGGTCACTAGATATGCAAGGGGTAGTTCTATTTCTTTCAGAAAAACTGGAGTTTCTTCAATCAGTTTCTTTGCCATTGCCCTGTGTGTCAAATGATAAATACAAAAAGGTTCATATCACTTCAGTGTCCCCATTACAGCAATTCTGAGTTCAATTGTCCTATTTTTTGTTATTCAGTCTACACAGTTGCAGAAAATGATCAGAATTCCTTACTTACTATTAATGGGTACCATTTCTGATTGTGATCATTTACATTTTGCGCAGGTTATATGCATGCATAAACTTGACTATAATTAGCCTGTTATGCTTTTAATTTGAAAGGGTGGTAATGACTGCTCTACCCCAAATCAAGCTGGACGAGTAACCCATTCTACGGCTCATCAGTGCTGCTAACCATCCGTGATGCAGGGTTTGTATCCCAAATGGCACCCTCTTCCCTTTATAGTGTACTACTTTTGACCAAGACCGATAAAGGTGACCAGAGCCTAAAAATAGTGCTGATTTTGGGACTGAGCCCAAGTCTATATGATAGTGTTACTTTTCATTGCCTTGAGGTGTGCAAAACTAAAGTAATGACTAGCTTCCCAGTATGTACCAAGCCCCCAGAGTAAGAGTGCTGATGTAGGATCAGGTCTTGCTACAGCCCTCCTGTCCTACTAAGCGTATATACATTGCCTTCAGAAAGTATTAACACCCTTTGACTTTTTCCACATTTTGTTGTTACAAAGTGGGATTAAAATGGTTGAAAAAATGTACAATTAAATTCCTCTACAAATAATCTGTAATGTCAAGTGGAAGAAAAATACTAACATTTGTAAATGGTATATCTTTATTACGTAAGTATTCAACCCACTTAGTCAACACATGTTAGAATCACCTTTGCCAGCGATTACAGCTGGGAGTCTTTCTGGGCAAGTCTCTAACAGCTTTTCACACCTGGATTGTGCAACATTTGCCCCTTATTCTTTTCAAAATTCTTCAAGCTCTGTCAAATTGGTTGTTGATCATTGCTAGCAAAATATTTTCAGGTCTTGCCATAGATTTTCAAGCAGATTTAAGTCAAAACTGTAACTCGGCTACTCAGGAACATTCACTGTTGTGAGAATGACACAAATATTAATTTACACAAAGTTTGCTGCTTCAGTGTCTTTAGATATTTCTGTCAGATGTTACTATGGAATACTGAAGTATAATTACAAGCATTTCATGAGTGTCGAAGGCTTTTATTGACAATTACTTGAAGTTGATGCAAAGAGTCAATATTTGCAGTGTTGACCCTTCTTTTTCAAGACCTCTGCAATCCGCTCTGGCATGTTGTCAGTTAACTTCTGGGCCACATCCTGACTGATGTCAGCCCATTCTTGCATAATCAATACTTGGAGTTTGTCCGAATTTGTGGGTTTTTGTTTGTCTACCCGCCTCTTGAGGATTGACCACAAGTTCTCAATGGGATTAAGGTCTGGGGAGTTTCCTGGCCATGGACCCAAAATATCGATGTTTTGTTCCCTGAGGCACTTAGTTATCACTTTTGCTTTATGGCAAGGTGCTCCAACATGCTGGAAAAGGCATTGTTTGTTACCATACTGTTCCTGGATGGTTGGGAGAAGTTGCTCTCTGAGGATGTGTTGGTACCATTCTTTATTTATAAAATTGTGAGTGAGCCCACTCCCTTGGCTGAGAAGCAACCCCACACATGTATGGTCTTAGAATGCTTTACTGTTGACAGGACTGATGGTAGCGCTCACCTTGTCTTCTCCGGACAAGCTTTTTTCCGGATGCCCCAAACAATCGGAAAGGAGAAAATGACTTTACCCCAGTCCTCAGCAGTCCAATCCCTGTAACTTTTGCAGAATATCAGTCTGTCCCTGATGTTTTTCCTGGAGAGATGTGGCTTCTTTGCTGCCCTTCTTGACACCAGGCCACCTCCAAAAGTCTTTACCTCACTGTGCGTGCAGATGCACTCACACCTACCTGCTGCCATTCCTGAGCAAGCTCTGTACTGGTGGTACCCCGATCCCACAGCTGAATCAACTTTAGGAGACGGTCCTGGTGCTTGCTGGACTTTCTTGGGCGCCCTGAAGCCGCCTTCACAACAATTGAACCGCTCTCCCTGAAGTTCTTGATGATCTGACAAATGGTTGATTTAGGTGCAATCTTACTGGCAGCGGTATCCTTGCCTGTGAAGCCCTTTTTGTGCTAATCAATGATGATGGCACGTGTTTCCTTGCAGGTAACCATGGTTGACAGAGGAAGAACAATGATTCCAAGCACCACCCTCCTTTTGAAGCTTCCAGTCTGTTATTCAAACTCAATCAGCGTGACAGAGTGATCTCCAGCCTTGTTCTCGTCAACACTCACACCTGTGTTAATGAAAGAATCACTGACATGATGTCAGCTAGTCCTTTTGTGGCAGGGTTGAAATGCAGTGGAAATGATTTTGGGGGATTCAGTTCATTTGCATGGCAAAGCGGGACTTTGCAATTAATTGCAATTCATCTGATCACTCTTCCTAACATTCTGGAGTATATGCAAATTGCCATCATACAAACTGAGGTAGCAGACTTTGTGAAAATTTATATTTGTGTTATTCTCAAAACTTTTGGCCACGACTGTAGATTTGGACTTGTGTTTTAGGTTATTGTCCAGCTGAAATGTGAATTAATCTTCCAGTGTCTGGTGGAAAGTAGACTGAACCAGGTTTTCCTCTAGAAATTTGCCTGTGCCTAGCTCCATTCCATTTATATTTTACCCTGAAAAACTCCCCAGTCTTTAGCGATTACAAGCATAACATGATGCAGCCACCGCTATGCTTGAAAATATGGAGAGTGGTACTCAGTAATGTGTTGTATTGGGTTTGCCCCAAATCTAACACCTTGTATTTAGGACAAAAAGTGAATTGCTTTGCCACATTGTTTCAGTATTCCTTTAGTGCCTTGTTGCAAACAATGCATGTTTTGGAATATTTTAATTATGTACAGGCTTCCTTCTTTTCACTCTGACGCACAGTTTATAAGGAAATCAGTCAACTTAAATAAATAAATTAGGCCCTAATCTATGGATTTCACATGACTGGGCAGGGGCGCAGCCATAGGTGGGCCTGGGAGGGCATAGACCCACCCACTTGGGAGCCAGGCTCAGCCAATCAGAATTTTTTTAAATTATACAAAACGGCTTTATCACAGACAGAAATACTCCTCAGTTCCATTAGCTGTTCGGGTGGCTGGTCTCAGACAATCCCGTAGGTGAAGAAGCCGGATGTGGAGGTCCTTTGGTTGGCATGGTTACATGTGATCTGTGGTTGTGAGGCCGGTTGGCCATACTGCCAAATTGAAAAATGAAATGATGTTAGAGGCGGCTTATGGTAGAGAAATGAACATTAAATTATCTGGCAACAGTTCTGGTGGACATTCCTGCAGTCAGAATGCTAATTGCACGCTCCCTCAACTTGAAACCTCTGTGGCATTGTGTTGTGTGACAAAACTGCACATTTTAGTGGCCTTTTGTCCCCAGCACAAGGTACACCTATAAAATGATCATGCTGTTTAATCAGCTTCTTGATGTGCCACACCTGTCAGGTGGATGGATTATCTTGTTAAAGGTTAAATGCTCACTAACAGGGACTTAAAATAAATTTGTGCTCAAAAATGGAAAGAACATTTCTGGGATCTTTTATTTAAGCTCATGAAACATGGGACAAACATGTTGCGTTTATATTTTTGTTCAGTATAATTTTGAAATGTTTTGAAAATCATTATTCCACTTTGGCATTATGCTGTTTTGTGTGTACGACAGTGGAAAAATCTCACTTGAATCAATTTTAAATTCAGGCTGTAACACAACAAAATGTGGAAAAAGTCAAGGGGTGTGAATACTTTCTGAAGGCACTGTATTGTGATCGAAAAGTTTAAACTGTCCTAAATCAGCACTCCTACTCTGAGACACTTGACATGCGGACCCAGATCTTTCTGTCCCGGGGTTGAGTTTTCAGCAGAGGTCACAGGTTTGAAACTAGTTTGATGGTTTTTGAGGCAACTGAGAGTGGTGACATGAATCTGTGAATCAATAGCATTGGATTGGGTTTCTCTCTTCCCCTAGAACAGCACGAGTGACACATAGATTGCCAGTGCCAATTCATGGACTTTGCAATGCGTGTATTGGTGTAACAATTTAATGGACATTAGTGGTGTCATAATAATCAAGGGATTTAAATGTAGTGCTGACTGGCTAGTGTGTGAATATCCTACCCATTGTGCTGTACCCATTGAGGTATCTTACCAATTAACTAAATTCCTCATTAACTGGAATTGATCGCTTTTTGATTGAGATATGTTTCGGTTTGAAAGTCAAAACTTGAACTGTTTAAAAAAAAAAAAAGAATCTCAAATGCAGTTCTGTCAGTGTTGAGATTATTTTGAACTGTTGTTCAATGTGATTTAGTATTTTGTGTGTTTGTAATGCTTGTCAGTTTGTGTATACCACCTTCAGTAAATAAATTATATTTGCTAAGACTGAAGTGTCAGAAACTAGTGTACATGTATTATGTTTACTATAATGATCAAAAAATAAGCGCATTGAGTAATTGTGAGTAATTGAATAAAACTTTCTTTTATATACAGTACCAGTCAAAAGTTTGGGCACCTACTCATTCAAGGGTTTTTCTTAATTTTTTACTGTTTTCTACATTGTAGAATAATAGTGAAGACATCAAAACGATGAAATAACATATACGGAATCATGTAGTAACCAAAAAAGTGTTAAACAAATAAAAATATATTTGAGATTTGAGATTCTTCAAAGTAGCCACCCTTTGCCTGGATGACAGCTTTGCACACTCTTGGCATTCTCTCAACCAGCTTCATGAGGTAGTCACCTGGAATGCAATTCAATTAACAGGTGTGCCTTGGAAAGAAATTCCACAAATGAACTTTTAACTTTTTAATGCGTTTGAGCCAATCAGTTGTATTGTGACAAGGTATGGGTGGTATACAGAAGCTAGCCCTATTTGGTAAAAGACCAAGTCCATATTATGGCAAGAACAGCTCAAATAAGCAAAGTGAAACGACAGTCCATCATTACTTTAAGGGATGAAGGTCAGTCAATCCAGAAAATGTGCAGTCACAAAAACCATCAAGCGCTATGATGAAAAGTGGCTCTCATGAGGACCGCCACAGGACAGGAAGACCCAGAGTTACCTCTGCTGCAGAGGATACGTTCATTACAGTTACCAGCCTCAGAAATTGCAGGCCGAATAAATGCTTCACAGAGTTCAAGTAACAGACACATCTCAACATCCAACTGTTCAGAGGAGACTTCATAGATAAATTGCTGCAAAGAAACCACTACTGAAGGACACCAATAAGAAGAAAATACTTGCTTGGGCCAAGAAACACAAGAAATGGACATTTGACCAGTGAAAATCTGTAATTTGGTCTGATGAGTCCAAATTTGAGATTTTTGGTTTGACCAAGAAGGAAAGTGATGGAGTGCTGCATCACATGACTTGGCCTCCACAATCACCTGACCTCAAACCAATTGAGATGGTTCGGGATGAGTTGGACCGAAGAGTGAAGGAAAAGCAGCCAACGAGTGCTCAGAATATGTGGGAACTCCAAGACTGTTGGACAATTATTCCAGGTGAAGCTGGTTGAGAGAATGCCAAGCGTGTGCAAAGCTGTCATCAAGGCAAAAGGTGGCTACTTTGAAGAATCTAAAATATGTATAACACTTTTGGTTACTACACAATTCCATATGTGTTATTTCATAGTTTTGATGTCTTCAATATTATTCTACAATGTAGAAAATAGTAAAAATAAAGAAACTCTTGAATGTGTAGGTGTGTCCAAACTTTTGTCTGGTACTGTATATTTTGTCTTTTTTTATTGCTCTGGCAAACATCTCATGAGAATAATCATTCTAAGCAATTACATTCATATTACATATGTAATCAATATCATTTTTGATTGAGAAGTAAATTGCACACACGAAAAAGAAGCGCGACCTAGATAACTTCTATAACTGATACTCCTAGACTGAGTCAAACTCAAAGCAGTATTTACCTGCTTATTTTTAGGTTCTAAATAAGGGCATTACCTTGGTTCATTTTTTGTGGCTCTAATGATATCTTAGGCCATACATACAGGTTTTTTAGTTACACATGGCCCCCAGAAAAAACTGTACTGCATCAAAATGTAATTATAACAAACATCTGAGACAGAAAGTGAGTGCATGCACTCTTGGTCTCATCATCATACGTTGTCCTATAAAAAGTAGACTACCTGCATTTCCCTTGGAAGACAAGTTGCCTCCTGGCATCCCTCATTCTCTTCCCTCCCATCCTTCCCTCTTCTCCACGGGGATATTTTCTGCCAGCTTAGCCTGGGAGATGAGATGCGCTCTGACAAGCCCAGATGGGCAGCACTGGCATATGGGGGTAAGTGACAGTGGCCTGCCCCCAGAGTGGAGGAGTGGCAGGGGGGAGCCGGGTGGCAGAGCATAGCAGAATGAATGTGCGTCCCAAATTGCACCCCTTTCTCTATAAAGTGAACTACTTTTGACCATAGGGCTCTGCTCAATAGTAGTGCACTATGTAGGAAATAGGGTGCCATTTCGGACTCAGCTTCTGAGTGAATGGCTGTAATGGAGGAAGAATGAGAAGAACTCTCACAGTGGCTATGAAGAACATTCAGCACTAGAAGTTTGGAGTTTGTCACCTTACCAAGTGTAAAAGCAAGCTGGAGAGACATAACATATAGTGTGACTATATGATTTGTGGGATGATGCTCATCATAAAAATTTTAGGACTCTTCTACTCCCTCCCCATGACGCGAAGCAGCAACCGAGCCTGATGTGATGGTAGCCGAAGTGGGGATACACCTTCTGGAAAGCCATTTATCCATGCAGACTTGGTGTCAGTCTAAATATAAGGGTGTCAGCTGCATTGTCTCTAATCAGCTGGTCACAAAGGACTAGCCTGGGTGTAGAAATATATATATTTTTTTGTTTGCTCAAGGTCCCACCAGTGAGCCTCACATAAGTCAAGCCACTCAATGTGCAAAATACGTTATTTAGGGAAGTCAGAAGTTGGCAGGTAGCAGCTACTGAACTGCTCGTATAGGCCTGTGTGTCCGACTGCAGAGGGAATGGATGTGTCTTTCTTATTTGTATTCAGACGGGGTTAAACCAGTGGCTCTTTTTCCTCCAAAAGAGAGCAGTAACTCAGCAGTTGTTTTTTTTTATACTTGCAGAAATGCCCCAACGCTGAAACAAGGGGAGAAGGTTAATCTGCCGGCTTTTGAAGTCAGGGTTATGTCTCATTGACTATACACAAAAGGGAAAGCTACTCAAGGCTGCTTTGAACTCAAAATAATGCAGCTTTTCCATCTCTGTGATTTATCTTTGAACTGCTTAGTAAAGGGTTAAGGTGACTTTGGGGATTTAGCACACAACATAATGTAGTGCTGTATTATACAATACATTTCCTCTGTGATATCACAATGATATCCTCATAGTAAACTCAAGGTTATTTTGACAAAATGTGCTGCTAACAAAATTCTTTAGCAGAAGAAGAGCAATTAACACTTTGTGGCCTGGTTTGGTTAATGTGCAAACCATGTTCAGGACTTGATACTGAAAGCTTGAGTTGGTTTTCATTTCCACACCAGATATTTTCCCACAGCACACCTGAGAAGTTTCAAAAACATGCACGTTGACATGTTCATTTGCAGAACACCTGAGACCAGCCTGAAGAAGGTGCTGTAAATGATGCTATGGCAATGCACCTTTCATCATTACAGCAACATACCTGAGAGAGGAGCCGTAAAGATTCTCTCATTATTATCACAGACAGTCTCCGACTTGAGTACATTTCCTCACAAAGTATTCATATCCCTTGACTTATTCCACATTTTGTTGTGTCAAAATTGATTAAATTGATTGTTTTTCTCACCCATCTACACACAATTCCCCATAATGACAAAGTAAAAACATGTTTTAGAAATGTTTGAACATTTATGGAAATTAAATACAGAAATATCTCATTCACTTAAGTATTCACAGCACTGAGTCAATACTTATGTTAGAATCACCTTTGGCAGCGATTACAGCTGGGAGTCTTTCTGGGTAAGTCTCTAAGATCTTTACACACCTTTATTGTTCAATAGTTGCACATTATTATTTTAAAATTCTTCAAGCTCTGTCAAGTTGGTTGGTGATCATTGCTAGACAGCCATTTCCAAGTCTTGCCATAGATTTTCAAGACAATTTAAGTCAAAACTGTAACTAGGCCACTCAGGAACATTCAGTGTTGTCTTGGTAAGCAACTAGGTTATTGTCCTGCTAAAAGGTGAATTTGTCTCCCAGTGTCTGGTGGAAAGCAGACTGAACCATGTTTTCCTCTAGGATTTTGCCTGTCCTCAGCTCTATTCCATTTATTTTTATCCTAAAAAAACTTCCTAGTCCTTGCCAATGGCAAGCATACCCGTAACATGATGCAGCCACCACCATGCATGAAAATATAAAGAGTGGTACTCAGTGATTTGTTGTGTTGGATTTGCCCCAAACATGCTTTGTATTCAGGACATTAAGTTAATTTATTTGCCACAAACAGGACGCATGTTTAGGAATATTTTTCATTCTGTACAAGCTTCCTTTTTTTCATTCTGTCATTTAGGTTAGTATTGTGGAGTAACTACAATGTTGTTGATCCATCATCAGTTGTCTCTTATCACAGCCATTAAACTCTGTAACTATTTTAAAGTCACCATTGGTCTCATGGTGAAAACTCTGAGAGGTTTCCTTCTTCTCCGGCAACTGAGTTAGGAATGACGCATGTCTCTTTGTAGTGACTAGGTGTATTGATACACCATCCAAAGTGTAATTAATAACTTCCCCTTGCTCAAAGTGATATTCAATGTCTGCTTTTATATTTTTACCAATAGCTTCCCTTCTATGCGAATCATTTGAAAACCTCCCTGGTCTTTGTGGTTGAATCTGTGTTTGAAATCCACTGCTCGACTGAGGGCTAGGGACCTAGTCATTCAAAAATCATGTTAAACACTATTATTGCTCACAGAGTGAATCCATGCAACTTATTATGTGACTTGTTTAAGCACCTTTTTATTCCTGAATTTATTTAGGCTTGCCATAATAAAAGGGATTGAATACTTACTGACTCAAGATATTTCAGCTTTAATTTGAATGAATTTGCAAACATTTCTAAAAACATTATTCCACTTTAATATTGTGGCCAGTGACACAACATATCAATTTAATCAATGTTGAATTCAGGCTGTAACACAAGAAAATGTGGGAAAAGTCAAGGGCTGTGAACTTTCTGAAGTCACTGTACCTGGAATAATAGAAAGGAATGAGTTTTTTCCTTTCCCTTTTCTTGTTTTCCTTTCCTTTCATTTGCTTTCCCTTTCCATTCCTTTCCCTTCCTTTCCTTTCCTCCCCTCTGTTCCAGCCTGACCTTTTCCTTATCTCTCCATCCTCACCTCCAAGCCGAGGGAACAAGCCCAAAGACGTCATCATCAATACGACGTGGTGGTGTGCCGTTACTAAATACCCCAATGCGAAGAGAGAGAGTGGAGTCTGTAAGTGAGGTACAAAGCAAAGACCATTGGAAAAAACCAAGAGCCCGAAAATAGTATTCCACAAACAGGTAGAACATCACAAATGGATTCCAAGGGCAAAAAGTGATGAGTTTGCCAGTGCTACAAAAATGGGTTTAAAATGTTAATTGTTTGTCACGCTTTACATTGCATTGTTGGTATTACTGTTATTACTGTGTTTTTTATTTTATTTTCTTATTTTACCTTTATTTAACTAGGCAAGTCAGTTAAGAACAAATTCTTATTTTCAATGACGGCCTAGGAACAGTGGGATAACTGCCTGTTCGGGGGTTAGAACGACATATTTGTACCTTGTCAGCTCGGGGACATGAACTTGCAACCTTTCGGTTACTAGTCCAACGCTCTAACCACTAGGATTAGTGTGTACTTATTTACATAAATACAGTGAAACAAGTATTGTATTCTATTTACTCATTGTTACAGTGTATTCACACAAAGAGGGTGTTAAGGCTTGGGTTGGTGTTAACGGTTAAGGGTTAGGGTTGTGGTTGAGGCCAGTGTTAGGGTTGGGGTTAGGGTTGTGGTTGAGACTAGGGTTAGTGTTGAACTGGGATGTGGACATGAAGCTAGGGTTAGGGTTGTGGTTGAGGATCGGTTTAGGGTTGAACTGGGATGTGGACATGAAGCTAGGGTTAGGGTTGTGGTTGAGGATCGGTTTAGGGTTGAACTGGGATGTGGACATGAAGCTAGGTTTAGGGTTGTGGTTGAGGATCGGTTTAGGGTTGAACTGGGATGTGGACATGAAGCTAAGGTTAGGGTTGTGGTTGAGGATCGGTTTAGGGTTGAACTGGGATGTGGACATGAAGCTAGGGTTAGGGTTGTGGTTGAGGATCGGTTTAGGGTTGAACTGGGATGTGGACATGAAGCTAGGGTTAGGGTTGTGGTTGAGGATCGGTTTAGGGTTGAACTGGGATGTGGACATGAAGCTAAGGTTAGGGTTGTGGTTGAGGATCGGTTTAGGGTTGAACTGGGATGTGGACATGAAGCTAGGGTTGTGGTTGAGGATCGGTTTAGGGTTGAACTGGGATGTGGACATGAAGCTGGGGTTATGGTTGTGGTTGAGGATCGGTTTAGGGTTGAACTGGGATGTGGACATGAAGCTAGGGTCAGGGTTGTGGTTGAGGCTGGGGTTAGTGTTGAACTGGGATGTGGACATGAAGCTAAGGTTAGGGTTGTGGTTGAGGATCGGTTTAGGGTTGAACTGGGATGTGGACATGAAGCTAGGGTCAGGGTTGTGGTTGAGGCTGGGGTTAGTGTTGAACTGGGATGTGGACATGAAGCTAAGGTTAGGGTTGTGGTTGAGGATCGGTTTAGGGTTGAACTGGGATGTGGACATGAAGCTAGGGTTAGGGTTGAACTGGGATGTGGACGTGAAGCTAAGGTTAGGGTTGTGGTTGAGGATCGGTTTAGGGTTGAACTGGGATGTGGACATGAAGCTAGGGTTAGGGTTGTGGTTGAGGATCGGTTTAGGGTTGAACTGGGATGTATACATGAAGCTAGGGTTAGGGTTGTGGTTGAGGATCGGTTTAGGGTTGAACTGGGATGTGGACATGAAGCTAGGGTTAGGGTTGTGGTTGAGGATCGGTTTAGGGTTGAACTGGGATGTGGACATGAAGCTAGGGTTAGGGTTGTGGTTGAGGATCGGTTTAGGGTTGAACTGGGATGTGGACATGAAGCTGGGGTTAGGGTTGTGGTTGAGGATCGGTTTAGGGTTGGACTGGGATGTGGACATGAAGCTAGGGTTAGGGTTGTGGTTGAGGATCGGTTTAGGGTTGAACTGGGATGTGGACATGAAGCTGGGGTTAGGGTTGTGGTTGAGGATCGGTTTAGGGTTGGACTGGGATGTGGACATGAAGCCTCAACCCTAACCTTATGTACAGTTTAGCAATACCTATCATGACCTAGGCCTAGATTAAATCCATAGCGCGAAATATCAGAGTAAAGCGTCATTGACATTTAAAGGCAATATTCCTGTGTTTGCGGAGACTGCATTCACGGTAAAAGCTGCATATCTCGGCTCAGTTGGAAATTACCTTTAAATGGCAACCGCTACAACATCTAGCGTCTAGCCCTTAGCATTATGAGCTTTTGTTGCAAGGTGCCCCATAATATTATATTGTGCTCAGCTGACATAGTCCCAACACTATTGGGTGCAGTCAGTGCAATTTAGTAACAGGAAATTAGCTCTGCCAGTGCACTGGTTAATATATCCTCCAAACGCTTCCAAACTGGAAAATCTACCGGAATTCATACTTTCCAGAGGGGAGAGGGAGTGAGCAGAATGAGAGTGTACTAGGTTGTGAAAATAACATTCTGTTCTCCAGTGTGAATTTCTGTCCTGTTGAATATCCTCTTTTTCCAGTTTCATTGGTCCATCAACTATTCATTTCAACCCCTTTCACCATTCCATGATATACTTTTGATCGTTGAGGTTTACAAAGCTGCATATCTTTACACATATTTTGCTTTAAGCCCTTTTCCATGTAGCCTATTAGGAATTGCCTCAAATGGTGATTTCATGTGAATATGGAAGTCTGCTTTTACTTGACAAAGTCCTAGACTGGTGTTTGGTGTGAGGTTATATTAGTTAGGATTCTCAGTTTTATGGCTTTGCTAAGTGTTGCTTTGCCTGGAAGAATTTATCTTGATGGGCCTGCCAGTCAGCAGACGCAATTACAAAGAGAACAAAGCCTTAGCTCTCTGAGAGATGTATAATTACCTCAAAGCATCTCTGTCTCTCGATCTCTCTCTTGATCTCTCTGTCTCTCAATCTCTGTCTCTCGATCTCTCTCTTGATCTCTCTGTCTCTCAATCTCTGTCTCTCGATCTCTCTCTCTCTCGATCTCTCGTTCTCTCTCTCTATATCTTTCTGTGTAATCACAATATTTGTGTTTATGACAGTTGCTCCCCTAGTTATGATTAATTGAAAGGTTTCCATAAAAATAATTGCACGCTCAGGAAACACGTTGGAGACTTCTGTTGTGAGGACTAAGCTTGACTAAGCTTGAAACCACAGTGCATTCCATTTGGTTGGAGGCTGTGCCTTTATTTCTGTTATGTCTGATGGTGTGGTTTTTCTCCCCTAAAAGACTAAATGTTAGTTTTGGTAAATAGATCCACTAAAATGCAACTTTTGTGGAAAGGCTTATACATACCCATTGGCAAACAGATCATAGAAAAATAAGACATGACGGAGGAGAAAATAATAAAAGAGGACAATAAATAATGATTGCCAGTTGAAGATCAGAGATGAGAAGTGTTCATTGCTTTTTTTTAAACCATTAAAATGTTGCTCTTATCTAAGGCCAAATGACAAAGTGGCCCAATGGCAGAGGATGAGTCAGGTTGAAGAGGGAGGGACAGGTGGCTCAGGGATATGTTTATCTGCAACGATTAACTTTAACATTTACATGCAAATTAACTGGTAAGTGGCAAGTCCTCTGAGCATCAACACTGAGTTAGCCCGCTGAGCTGAAGCCTAGGCATTAGCTCACGGGAGCTAATGCGAGTCCTCAAATCTCATGCAAGGTTAGTCATCAGGCAAGCATGGTTCTGGACCACTTCTTACACAAGCACTCTGCTAGGGTTTATTTGTGGTGCATTAACGTCTGTCAAGAAAATTTAAAAGCTGAAGATGACAGCAAATGTGTAAACATCCTTTTATTCATGTCTGGGTAGCAGTAATAAGAGCATGCAGGGAATGGACTGCCAATTAAGGGAAGATTTCAGGGGGAACGCAGAGATTATAAAATGAGCTGAGCCTAAAGCTTTGCACTGTTGGAATAATCATGATTTATAGTAGAAGCACTGACAAAAATCCTTTCTGTACATTTACATCAAACTGACAAGAAAATAAGATAACACTCCTCTTATCGTGATTAATTGAAAAAGTGCACAACTTTATTTAACAACAAAAGACAGACTTTAGAGATCTAACGGTTATCATTCAGATTCAGGCGTTTCCTCTCATGTTGGAACGATATGGAATCAACGTGAATGTGATTTCAGGGAGCAACCTCAATCACTATTCCTCAATATCTGTGATCCAATTAAATCTTTCCACATGGATTGGGAGTATCACTGTCTGAAGCTTTGAATATTTTTTGGAGGAAGAGACTACTTAAATCTGTAGATATGAAGTAACTTCATGCACTCACATTTTTTTTTTAGCACATAGCATGCAAGAAAGTTGCCATAAATGTTTTACCAATGATCAGGTTAGCTCTTATAATAAGAGCACAACTGTGACTGACTGCTAAGCTATTGGACTGTAGATGGATACCACCATCCATGGGACGGTCCCGAATGGCACAAGCAAGGTAATTGCTCCAGGGGAACTGTTCAATGGTGACCCTGGCTGTGACCCCAATCCCTGCGGTGTCTCAGGGGGGAGTTGGGACATGCAAGAAACATATTTCCATGACACACCACCCACTGGACACAGACATCAATTCAAAGTCTATTCCACGTTGGTTCAACCTAATTTACTTGACATGACGTGGAAACATTGATTCAACCAGTGTGTGCCCAGTGGGTTGTGTGTAACAGGACAAATATAAGCACCCTCAAAAATATTATTATTACAGTTTTTTCCAACTGCTTACACAGGTTTTCAAAACGGTCTCCTTTTTTTCAAATCTCTACACACAATTCCCAAAACTGCACACACAAAATGCAAAATGCCTCACATCTCCTTCAAAATGTAACACTACATTCAAAATGCCAGAAACACATGTCAGAATGAAGCATTTGCATCAAATGGCCAACACTGCTTTCATAATACTACATTTTTGGATATACCATGTAAACACTGTTGTTCTAAATCTAAAACTCTTCGGTCTTTCATAGGCTTATATCTACATTTCAATACAATGTTCTACAGTGAAAGTAATCTGCTGAGGGGTAACAAGTACACTGTAAACACCAATGCAATGTAGAAACAGAAAATATTTATTCGGCCAAACATTACTGTTGTATTCAGTAGCATACAACAAAACCATAAACATTTGTAAACCAAAAGTATATTCTTTAGAATAAACATCGAGGGAAGTATCTCCTAGCATGGCGTATCCAACCTTGGACAGAGGCAACCTCTATGTCCCCACATGCATCCTCCATTGCCTGGAGAAGCAGCATGCGGGCATAGGGTTGGCGATCATACACTTTCCAGCGCCAGGCTGAGAATAATTATTCTATGGGATTTAGATAAGGTGAATATGGGGGTAGGTACAAAACTACAAATTGTGGATGGGTGGCAAACCAGTTTGGGACCAGAACAGCCCGGTGAAAACTAACATTGTCCCATAAAACCACAAATCTAGCAGGCTCCTGATCTGGATCAGGGTCAAGCATTGTGTAAATTGCTTCCAGAAAAGTGAGCATATGGCCGGTGTTGTACGGACCCACCCAGTGTGATGGAGAACCCGTTTTGAGTGATGGCAGCACACATGGTTATATTACCCCATGCTGTCCAGGGACATTGGTAATTGCCCTCTGTCCTATTACATTTCTTCCGCGGTGCCTGGTTTTGGTGAGGTTGTATCCAACCTCATCCACATAAATAAATGAATGGCGAATTACATGGGCATCCAGCTCCAATACTCTCTGTAACAGACAAAAGGATATACAGATGAGTAAATATGGTATGTCTGAAGTACTGGAAGTAGTGTTGCATACATACCGCTACAAAGTCATGTCGCATATTCTTGACTGTCAGAGTTTCTCTCAAATGGCACCTTGTAAAGTTGTTTCATCGTCACTCGGTGCCGTTGGAGGATGTGTTGTATGGTCGACAGGCTTACAGCATTGATGTTGTTAAATATGGTGTCATTATTCAAGATAAGCTCTCTTATCTCGCGAATCCTAATTGCATTGTCGACCAAAACCATATTTATAATTGCAGTCTCTTGTACATCTGTAAACAAGTGTCCTCATCCTCCATGATGTCTTTGCCTTTCCACTCTAAAGAATTCAAACACAGTATGTGTTCAGCATAGGAACTGTAAACAATGTACAAAAAAATTTAGTACAGCATGATAACCAACCTCATTCATTCAATGCAGTGCAGTAAATGGATGGATGAGAGTTACAAATGTTTATGCAATACTATGCAGTCATACGTGTTTTACAGTACATTACTGTAATGCTAAAATAGTCATTAGATAGTTGCATACCTGTTCTCATTTCTGAAGGTTTGAATTATGGATGCCACTGTAAATCGACTCAAGTTGGGCTGGACTCTCAGTCCAGCCTCTCTCATGGTCAAACTGTGGTTGATCACATGATCAACAAGTGTTGCCCTAATCTCATCAGAGATGGCTCTCCTTCCTTCTCTTCTTTGCCCTCGTCCTCTTCTTCCTCTTCCTCTCCCTCCTACTCCTCTTTCTCTCTGTCCATTGTTGGCATCCATTGTTCAAAACAGGTATTCTGACCTTTGACCTATTTATAGGCCTATACTACAGTAAAGCAGTGATTGGTTAGTGATCAGTTAAGCTATTAGTGTTTGCACATGTGAGGAGTGTGTGTGTGACCTGGTGAATAAGTGTAGCATTTTGATTGGTTGTGTTTGGAAAAGGAAAGCAAGTCACTTCCTGTTAGATTTTTGTGTTTTAGGTAGAGAATTGTGTGTAGTGTTTTGAAAAAAGTGTTTTATGCAATTGACAAGTGAGTCAAAGGCTGAGAAATAGCTTATGGTTTTGGATATTTGGTGTGTAGTTTAGCACTTTGAGTGAGAGGTTTCAAAAATCGTGTGACATGAAAAGATTTTGTGTGTAAGCAGTTGAAAAAAACTGTAATATTATTATTGTAAATAGTGCCCTTGTTTTGACCAGGGCCCTGATCAAATGTAGTGCACTATGAAGGAAACACTTTAGTTACCCATTCAATTTCATCTCACAGAGAAAAGGCCGTCTTTAATTATCTTAATCAGATTTTTCTACAGCTGAGTTGGTTCAGTGGCTGGCTGTTCTATTGATAGTTTTCTATTTTTAATAGAATGGGTAGCATGGATAAAACGCTGTAATAGCCTCCAAAGTGAGAGAATATAGATTGAACACAATCAAAGAATGCAATTTGTGACTCATCTCTTTTAGAGACATTTTATAATTGTTTTTGTTTGCTCAGCCTCTTTGTACCTTACAAAGTAGTTTTCCATCTTATTGTGAGATTTTCTTCTCTGAAACAACCTGTATTCTGCATTGGCTATGTAACGATGACTATTCCCCTTGCAGTAACAAAGAAATGGATTGGCGATACACTACCACTCCACACACAGATGGTCAGTCTGTCATGATGAATAACATTGTCGCTGGGAGATGATTTTCTCCACGTGTAATGTTGAGTTTTAATAGCATGCTAGCCCTGACCTGTCTCCTGTTACTTCAATTATGCATGGAGAGTACTGTGCTGTGCTCCTCCCTTAAGAATGTGTAATGTGTGTTCAGTGGCGGTTCTAGCTTGTATGGCTCTCTGGGCTAATTTTTATTCAGACATTTGGAACAACACAAATAAATAATCCTAACATTTAAAACTATATAAATATACAAATATATGTACAAATAACACTAATAAATAACAAAAATAAGTAACAAAGACAAATAGAAACACATTTTTTGTTGATATGGCACTCGAGCAGCAATACATCACCCAGCCCCCAACACTGTCAACCAAGAGTTAAGACTAAACCAATTCACCTTGGTGGTGTGCAGACTGGTTTTATATTACTCTTAATGATTTCACACAAACCAGAAAAAAATGCAACAATATGTCTGTGAAACTATATATTCACAGTATTATGAATGAATTGTGGTTTATTTGGTATCATTTCGTAGTGTGACTGATTTTACTAATTGCATTAGTACTGTACAAAGTTGGTACTCTATTTGATAAATTCCCCCGCTCCCACTACCCCTGGCTTCCAGTGGTAGGGGGACCTCAGGAGACCTGAGGTCAACCTGCCCCTGCCCCTGCCCCCCTCCCCATCTCGTACTTCTGAGTGGGAGGCTCACAAACTAGAATCAGGGCGCCCACTCCGACAAGGTTAATTGACCCACAGTCCCACACCGTGACATGATATCATTGAAGTGACGTGCAAATGAGCGATAGAAAACAGATCGTGAAAATGTCACCATTCCTAATTTTTGGCTGCGGGCGCCCTGTGCCGCCCCCAGCAAGATGCCAACCTGTCGCCTATACCTAAATCCGCCACTGTGCGTGTTTGTCTGACATTACGGGTTTGACAAGACACCAGACCAGAGAGTCTTTTACTCACGACACATCCACCATGATGAGAACTCACCTAGCTATGCATTAGAATAGTATGACTAAGTCCGTATCCTTAATGGCACCCTATTTCCTATGTAGGGCCTATAGGAAATTGGGTGCTATTTAGGACACAGCCCTGTTTAACATCTGTGTACTGCAGATTCTCAGGGTTAAGGTGCCAACCATTATCTGATCATAGGGAGATGCTGTATGAAGGATCTAATATTTTTTCTTCATCTTTTCTTTCCTGCCCTACCATCTCTACCATCTCTACCATCCCTACCATCTCTACCATCTCTACCATCCCTACCATCTCTACCATCTCTACCATCCCTACCATCCCTACCATCTCTACCATCCCTACCATCTCTACCATCCCTACCATCTCTACCATCCCTACCATCCCTACCATCTCTACCATCCCTACCATCTCTACCATCCCTACCATCCCTACCATCCCTACCATCTCTACCATCCCTACCATCTCTACCATCCCTACCATCTCTACCATCCCTACCATCTCTACCATCTCTACCATCCCTACCATCTCTACCATCCCTACCATCTCTACCATCCCTACCATCCCTACGATCCCTACCATCTCTACCATCCCTACCATCCCTACCACCCCTACCACCTCTACCATCTCTACCATCCCTACCATCTCTACCATCCCTACCATCCCTACCATCTCTACCATCCCTACCATCCCAACAGCATGGGTCAATAAATGAAAAACAAGAAGAAGTCATCTTAACAAATACAACTACAGTGCTAATAATAACCATATTTTAGCTAACATGGTGAGAAAAGATGGAAAGCCACTGAAGGAGCGAAGAAGATGCAGATGAAACACAATAGTTCAATATTTACAAAATGTAGACCAAACACTGTGTTTAAAAGAAAGCCCTAATGATCAAAAATGGCAACTAGGATATTAGTGGAGAAAGTGTGAAAAATAGAACAGTAGTTAAAGTGCTTTGATGTTGTGCCACATGGACTAGCAACACAGTGGATTAGAGTGATTTGAGGTATTAAAGCTGGAGATGAAACATGGCCTGTGTCCCAAATGGCACCTTATTCCCTATATAATGTATTATTTGTTGGTCTAAAGTAGTGCAATATAAAGGAAATAGGGGGTCATTTGGAATGCACAGGGATAAGAAGAACAGTACACTCCGTCCGTACGTCAATAACAGTCAATTGTATTCACTCAGTAGTACAGAATGAAACGTCATGTTCTTGAAATGCAGGAAAGGTTCGTTATTCATATAACATTGATAACATGATCACTTCTCAATCACTGTTGGGTACAGTAACTAAATGTGTGATTGTTGTGTGGCGCAAATATAATTGTTCATTCATAACAGTCAACAATATGAAAATATGAAAACATGTAAATCATGCCATCTGTGCTTGACCCAGGGGAGAACGACTGCCCCCTCTCATTGAAGCCATGGAAGTCCAAGGCAGAAAACAGGATCTCCCATTATAGTGAATGGACAAATGTCAATCTTCATGGTCAATCTTTGTGTAAATAAAATAAAAATCTATGACAATTATGGTACTAATAATTGCTTCTATTACACCATATGTATGTCCTTAAACCGATTATTTTAAAATCACACACATAAGAAGTTATAAGGAAAATGTTGTAGCTAATGGCAGCCTGCAGTATCCCGGTCATCCTTCAACTTAAATTACTCAATGAGAGAGGCAGCACTAAACTTGTCTGCAACGTCCCTTCTTGGAGTATCTCAAACTGTGCATGTTATGTCTCCATTAATATCCATCTTAACCGACTTCATTTGGCTTCAGTTTGCCATTGAGTATTCATAAAGGAATGAATGGCGTCATATGATCGATTGCTTAGTCCATTATATACCGTCATTGGCATAACTCCAAGGAAACGCTTTATTGCGAAGAGATTTATCAACATATTCATACTTGCAGACACAAGTGAATTCCTGCCCAAACAAACTCGTTTTTTCCCTTCAAATCATATACAGTAAAGTGTACAAAGGATCAATTGTCAAGGAGCACAATTTGGTTTGGTAATTTTGCTTTTCAAAAGAGAGTTACAGGTACAAAAACAAAATAAAAGCATACAAAGATGACCCGACCGATTCCCACCTCAGTCCCCATCAGATATGCGAGGGAAGCAGAGTTGGAGCTGACCGTGCCCAATTTGACTGTAGCATGGAGTGAGATTCCCAAAGGCTGGAGC
Source organism: Oncorhynchus mykiss (assembly GCF_057628025.1). Classification (NCBI taxonomy): domain Eukaryota; kingdom Metazoa; phylum Chordata; class Actinopteri; order Salmoniformes; family Salmonidae; genus Oncorhynchus; species Oncorhynchus mykiss. The sequence continues at coordinate 28,093,947 of NC_143023.1, read as the reverse complement.
TTTGGCCTTCTCACCCGCTCCAAGTTTGATCCAGTAGCATTCCAGTAGCGCTCACTTCAGGAGCTGAGGGCAAACCCGGCCCAGCATGCATTTGTAGTCTACTTGTATGCTGCTATAGCCCCTTGCCTTAGCTACTGTCATAGAGTTTGCTTAATATTTTCATAAAGAAACAAATAAAACACACAGGTGCTAAATCAAGGTGACTTACAAGATGAGGACCAAGAGCAAAAGGGGGAGTGCGATGATTTAGTTTCCACAACTAAAGAAGAGAGTAGACTAGAGTGCAATTGAGATTCCACAATGATTCTTTAGTTGTGGACACTAAATCATCATTGTGCAATCTCAATCGCACTCCACACTGCCCTTTCCCAACTGGATAAAAGGAACACCTATGTGAGAATGCTGTTCATTGACTACAGCTCACCATTCAACACCATCGTGCCCACAAAGCTCATCACTAAGGACCCTGGGACTAAACACCCCCCTCTGCAACTGGATCCTGGACTTCCTGCCGCCCCTATGTGATAACGGTAGGCAACAACACATCTGCCATGCTGATCCTCAATATGGGGGCCCCTCAGGAGTGCAAGCTTAGTCCACTCCTGTACTCCCTGTTCACCCATAACTGTGTGGGCAAGCACGACTCCAACACCATCATTTAGTTGGCTGACAACACAACAGTGGTAGGCCGGATTAGCGACAACCACGAGACAGCCTATAGGGAGGTCAGAGACCGGGCAGAGTGGTGCCAGGATAACAAACTCTCCCTCAATGTGAACACGTCCCCGTGCTTCTACACCTGCATTGCTTGCTGTTTGGGGTTTTAGGCTGGGTTTCTGTACAGCACTTTGAGATATCAGCTGATGTAAGAAGGGCTATATAAATCCATTTGATTTGATCTGATTTGATTCACATCAACGGGGCTGACGTGGAGCCGGTCAAGAGTTGCATGTTCCTTGGTGTCCACATTGCCAACAAACTATCATGGTCCAAACACACCAAGCCAGTCATGAAGAGGGCACGACAACACCTTTTCCCCCTCAGGAGACTGAAAAGATCTGGCATGTGTCCCCAGATCCTCAAAATGTTCTACAGGTGCACCATCGAGAGCATTCTGACCTGTTGCATCACCGCCTGGTATGGCAACTGCTCAGCATCCAACTGTAAGGCGCTGCAGAGGGTAGTGAGTACGGCCCAGTACATCACTGGGGCCAAGCTTCCTGCCATCCAGGACCTATATACTAGGCGGTGTCAGAGGAAGGCCCAAAAAATTGCAGAAGACTCCAGTCACCCAAATTGTAGAAAGTGTGTCATTGTAGCAAAGTATTTATAAACTAAAGATCAGATCTCTTAAACATTTTTTTCATTTTTTTCATTTCATCTATACAATAGGCCATATTTGATTTTGGCCCAATAGGCCTGGCATATTCCCACGTTCAAGGAGGTTTTGTTTTGATTAGGTTATTTTGCCTAAAAACCTTTAGAAAAATAAATACAAACTCTGCATCTCTGCATAGTCTGGCAAAAGTGGTCAAAAGGGTGATTAGCATCCCCAGTGGCTCTGCAAGTGTGGAGAGAATATTCTCCGCTGTGGGCCCGGCTCTCCAGGCACCATCGCATGAGCCTGAAGCCCCAGAGTGGCCAAACTCATGTTTATAAAAATGAATTCTAAAAAATGAACTCAAAGGCACTGCTCCATGAGTGGGATTTCCAAATGCTCAACTCCCCTCACATGCTCTGGTCCCCATCCATCCACCCGCCCTTATCCTCTCTTCCCGGCTGGAAACCATGCTTCCCACCCCAACCCCCACCCAAAGAAAGCATGCTTCCAACCACTTCCCATCCCACCCAGTAACCGGGGTTGCTTATTGCACTCACCCCCAAAACTACCAGAGACCCCCCCTGTACCACCCCTTCCCCATGGGCCTGAATGCAAATAAAGTTACATTGGTTTGTATGTGTGGGGCATTAGCTGAGATTGTTCTTTACAGAATCAAGTATATTTGTCCAGGCCTCAATTGTTGCTTGACAATCATCATTCATTCTCGCCGGTGATAATTCTAATGTTATAACTACTAATACCAGCAGCATACCACCCTGCATACCACTGCTGGCTTGCTTCTGAAGCTAAACAGGGTTGGTCCTGGTCAGTTCCTGGATGGGAGACCAGATGCTGCTGGAAGTGGTGTTGGAGGGCCAGTAGGAGGCACTCTTTCCTCTGGTCTAAAGAAATATCCCAATGCCCCAGGGCAGTGATTGGGGACACTGCCCTGTGTAGGGTGCCGTCTTTTGGATGGGACGTTAAACTGGTATCCTGACTCTCTGAGGTCATTAAAGATCCCATAGCATGTATCGTAAGAGTAGGGGTATTAACACTGGTGTCCTGGCTAATTCCCAATCTGGCCCTCAAACCCTCACGGTCACCTAATAATCCCCAGTTTACAATTGGCTCATTCATCCCTCTCCCCTGTATCTATTCCCCAGGTCGTTGCTGCAAATGAGAATGTGTTCTCAGTCAACTTACCTGGTAAAATAAAGGAGAAATGAAAAAAAGTAACTGAATCCACTAGTTAAATGTGAAAGAGTGAGGTGGTTGCCATCTTAGAGCCAACTATTTTTCACAGCAGTGCTGCCTGCCAGCAGTAATCTTCTGGGATTGATTGAGAGACTCAAAGGACTATCATCGTTAAGTAACATAATAGATGGAAAGCATTGAATATTGTAACCTTGCCCCAGAAGCATTTAACTGCAGGGAACTCCCACATCACATGAAGGAATGTTCCTACCTAATTTAGGTGACACAGTGAATAGTTGGGAGATGGGGCAAATTGAATTGTAAAATGGTTACTTGGTGTTAAATACAGCCTGTGAACAAATTTAAAATGTATAAATTGATGGTTCGGATTATGGGATGCGAAGGTTATATATTCTGTTCCAGTTAAAGGGTTGTTAAGATTCAATTAGATCTGTGGACTAGACTGTTTTAATGACTAGCTCAGAATATGAGCTTTCCAAAAGTTGTCTATATATTATAAATAGTATTTTTGGGAGATGATTTATTTATAAATCCCATCATTGGCTGTTTCGGTAGTTGGGTTTCCCAAGAGACACCATAGGCCAGCATAGCTGACTGAAATTATAAATATTATAGAAAAAGAAGTTGCTTGGTAATGTGTATGTATCTCTCACATTTTGGAATGTTCTCAAACCACTACATCGATAAGGGTACGGTTTCCACATTTGGACCATTGTGGTAATGCAAAAGGGCATCCTCCAGATCGCAAGGCATTACTGAGGTCTCAACCTTTAAGTCTCTACTGAAGACTCATCTCTTCAGTGGGTCATATGATTGAGTGTAGTCTGGCCCAGGAGTGGGAGGGTGAACGGAAAGGCTCTGGAGCAACGAACCGCCCTTGCTGTCTCTGCCTGGCCGGTTCCCCTCTTTCCACTGGGATTCTCTGCCTCTAACCCTATTCAGGGGCTGAGTCACTGGCTTTACTGGGGCTCTCTCATGCCGTCCCTGGAGGGGGTGCGTCACCTGAGTGGGCTGAGTCACTGATGTGGTCATCCTGTCTGGGTTGGCGCCCCTCCCCCCCCCCCCCCCCCCTTGGGTTGTGCCGTGGCGGAGGTCTTTGTGGGCTATACTCAGCCTTGTCTCAGGATGGTAAGTTGGTGGTTGAAGATATCCCTCTAGTGTTGTGGGGGCTGTGCTTTGGCAAAGTGGGTGGGGTTATATCCTTCCTGTTTGGCCCTGTCCGGGGGTGTCCTCGGATGGGGCCACAGTGTCTCCTGACCCCTCCTGTCTCAGCCTCCAGTATTTATGCTGCAGTAGTTTATGTGTCGGGGGGCTAGGGTCAGTTTGTTATATCTGGAGTACTTCTCCTGTCCTATTCGGTGTCCTGTGTGAATCTAAGTGTGCGTTCTCTAATTCTCTCCTTCTCTCTTTCTCTCTCTCGGAGGACCTGAGCCCTAGGACCATGCCCCAGGACTACCTGACATGATGACTCCTTGCTGTCCCCAGTCCACCTGGCTGTGCTGCTGCTCCAGTTTCAACTGTTCTGCCTTATTATTATTCGACCATGCTGGTCATTTATGAACATTTGAACATCTTGGCCATGTTCTGTTATAATCTCCACCCGGCACAGCCAGAAGAGGACTGGCCACCCCACATAGCCTGGTTCCTCTCTAGGTTTCTTCCTAGGTTTTGGCCTTTCTAGGGAGTTTTTCCTAGCCACCGTGCTTCTACACCTGCATTGCTTGCTGTTTGGGGTTTTAGGCTGGGTTTATGTACAGCACTTTGAGATATCAGCTGATGTACGAAGGGCTATATAAATAAACTTGATTTGATTTGATTTTGAAGTCTGAGCATGCCATTTTGATTCCCAGTTACATTGGTTTTCAATTTTATGTCAAATAGAAATTGTGTGAACAATAACAGAACCAAAGCTTATTTTAAATTCTTTATTTATCCCTATACTCAGCCAGGGGGCAGAAGAATCATGTCTAAACCAATTAAGGATGGGGCGAAATGCTCAAGCCTGAAAATACAACATTTGACATTTTGAAACAGATAGTTCTCCTACGTCTTCCCTGTTTGTAAATGTATACATTTTATCCGGGATAGTTTACCTTGTCATATATCTTTTAAAGCCACACTATGAATTTTATCCCAATAGGCAGAAGAAGGAGCCATGGGAAGCATTGAACTATATGAATTCAGTCGTGCCAATATATTCATTTTAACAGTAGATCTTCTGCTGGTTAAAGCAACTGGGATATTATTACATCTACTGAGGTCACATTGAATTGATTTGAAGATTCTGTTAAAGTTTCTGGTAATGGTTTAATCTAAAGAAGGAAATATATATAGTCCCAAATATTTTAAATAGGAAATGATTGTGATTCCATAAGTAGAGAGGGAGTCCTCCATCAGGGCCTTGAGAGACAGTTGGGCTGATTTGGTTAGATTCATTTGAATTGGATCGCCTTGTTTGCTGCTTCTAGTGACTCTGAACGAAGCAGAACAGATAGCGCCTGTTATAACTACAGCTGAGGGATTGGCATATATTATTTGAACAATTGGAGCCAATTCCCATATGTTCCAAAACAGACCATAGATATTACAATTCTATTCGATCAAATGCTTTTTCTGTATCAAGAGATAATACAGCCCAAATAGCTGTTGTTTCTGATTAAGCATCTAAGATATGTATTAGTCGACAGAGATAAATAGTCGACAGAGATAAACACTTTTTAACAAACCCACTTTAGTCTGTGTGGATCAATTTGGGTAAATAAGTCTCGAGACGAGACAATAACATTTTGGAAAACAGTTTAATATCTGTGCTCATCAAAGATAGGGGGCGATAATGAGAACACTGGTGGCATCCTTTTTTTAAAAATAAAAGCTACATTTGTGCTGTGTTCACATCTCTCCTAAATGAACTCTTGTGAACACCTGTATTAATAATTTCGAGCAATAGTGGACCTAATTGATTCCAAAATGTTAAATAGACCTCAGGAGGTATATTGTCCCCTCCAGGTGATTTTCCTTTATCATGCTATCCATTGCCCTTTTGAGTTCATTGAGAGAGATTTGGGCTCCCAAATGGCTTCCCCTGTTAAGAGAAGAAGAGTTCTTAATTATTTTAGAAAGGCTCTATTCAATCAGATCCGCTTTAAGCGACATCCACAAAGCGGTTGTTTTTGATGGTGTCGGAGGTGGAACTGCATTGGAGCTGCCACATCCACAAGTGGCTCGTGGAATTATACCTAAAGCAAACCTTCTCATTTTCTGCACAAAGAAATCCCATGCAGACTTGTTTACAAGTTCAAACACTTGTAAAAAAAATTTTTTTAAAAAGCTGAAATGTAATCCTCACCTCGATTAGGATGATAGAAATCTTCCTTATTTAGCTGAATGATTTTTCAATTTGAACATAATTATTTTTATATAGTCTACAAATTTTGAACTTCTAACTCAAGTGGTGCAGGTGTGCTTCGTGACAAAGATCGCAAGAGCAGCTGCTCATTGATTTATGCAGGTGTCTGCTATCCCCGGTTAAGGCTTGATCTGATTGAATCTAGTCCTTAGTCTGGTTTGGTGTAGATTTACAATCAGAAGTGAACAGTTATTTATAGAAGCAGGAGAATCTTTGATTGATTAATTTGGGTTTTGATAGGTATTCCTCTGTTTCAGATTCAATAGTTGCTAAATCAGCTAATTGATCATTACTGCGTAGTTTGTTTGTCAGTAAACAACTAGGACAATTACCATGGAAGTAATGGTTGAGTCTTACTCGATGGATGGCTATTCTGCTCTCTGTCTTATCAATAAATACAATTCTGTCAACTTTGGAAAGAGTAATACCTACCTGGTCTGAAAAGAGTGTTTGTTTAGAACGCTCTAACACAGTTAGCAACATTTCCAATTCTGATATCTTCATT
>NC_143023.1:27195000-27232500 GCF_057628025.1 Oncorhynchus mykiss | reverse complement strand
TTTACAGACAGATTATTTCACAATTCACCGTATCACAATTCCAGTGGGTCAGAAATGTACATACACTAAGTTGACTGTGTCTTTAAACAGCTTGGAAAATTCCAGAAAATGATGTCATGGCTTTAGAAGCTTCTGATAGGCTAATTTACATAATTTGAGTCAATTGGAGCTGTACCTGTGGATGTATTTCAAGGCCTACCTTCAAACTCAGTGCCTCTTTGTTTGACATCATGGGAAAATCAAAAGAAATCAGCCAAAAATTGTAGACCTCCACAAGTCTGGTTCATCCTTGAGAGCAATTTCCAACAGCCTGAAGGTACCACGTTCATCTGTACAAACAATAGTACGCAAGTATAAACACCATGGGACTACGCAGCCGTCAAACCACTCATGAAGGAGACGCATTCTGTCTCCTAGAGATTAACGTACTTTGGTGCGAAAAGTGCAAATCAATCCAGAACAACAGAAAAGGACCTTGTGAAGATGCTGGAGGAAACAGGTACAAAAGTATCTATATCCACAGTAAAATGAGTCCTATATCGACATAACCTGAAAGGCCGCTCAGCAAGGAAGAAGCCACTGCTCCAAAACCGCCATCAAAAAGCCAGACTACGGTTTGCAACTGCACATGGGGACAAAGATCGTACTTTTTGGAAAAATGTCCTCTGGTCTGATGAAACAAAAATAGAACTGTTTGGCCATAATTACCATTTTTATGTTTGGAGGAGAAAGGGGAGGCTTACAATCCAAAGAATAACATCCCAACTGTGAAGCACGGGGGTGGCAGCATCATGTTGTGTGGGTGCTTTGCTGCAGGAGGGACTGGTGCACTTCACAAAATCAATGGCATCATGAGGTAGGAAAATGATGTGGATATATTGAAGCAACATCTCAAGACATCAGTCAGGAAGTTAAAGCTTGGTCGCAAATTAGTGTTCCAAATGGACAATGACCCCAAGCATACTTCCAAAGTTGTGGCAAAATGGCTTAAGGACAACAAAGTCGAGGTATTGGAGTGGCCATCACAAAGCCCTGACCTCACTCCCCTAGTAAATTTGTGTGCAGAACTGAAAAAGCATGTGCGGGCAAGGAGGCCTACAAACCTGACTCAGTTACACCAGCTCTGCCGGAGGAATGGGCCAAAAATTTACCCAACTTATTGTGTGAAGCTTGTGGAAGGCTACCCGGAACATTTGACCCAAGTTAAACAATTTAAAGGCAATGCTACCAAATACGAATTGAGTGTATGTAAACTTCTGACCCACTGGGAATGTTACAAATAAATAAAAGCTGAAAAAAATCATTCTCTCTACTATTATTCTGACTTTTCACATTCTTGAAATAAAGTGGTGATCCTAACTGACCTGAAACAGGGATTTTTTACTCTGATTAAATGTCAGTAATTGTGAAAAACTTAATTTAAATGTAGTTGGCTAAGGTGTATGCAAACTTCCGACTTCAACTGTACATTTAAGATATAAAGTATTCAGACACCTTGACTTTCTCCAGATTTTGTTCCGTTACAGCCTTATTCTAAAATTGATTCAATAAAAGAAAATCATCATCAACCTACACACAAACTAAGAAATCGTGGGAGAAAGGCCTTGACCAGGGAGGTGACCAAGAACCCAATGGTCACTTTGATAGAACTCCAGAGTGCCTCTGAGGAGATGGGATAACCTTACAGAAGGACAACCATCTCTGCAGCACTCAAACAATCAGGCCTTTATGGTAGAGTGGCAAGATGAAAGCCACTCCTCAGTAAAAGGCATATGACAGCCCATTTGGAGTTTTCCAAAAGGCACCTAAAAGATTCTCAGACAATGAGAAACAAGATTCTCTGGCCTGAATGGCAAGCGTCACATTTGGAGGAAAGCTGTTACCATCCCTACGATGAAGCATGGTGGTGGCAGCATCATGCTGTGGGGATGTCTTTCAGCCACAGGGACTGGGAGACTAGTCAGGATTGGGGGAAAGATGACCAGAGCAAAGTACAGAGAGACCCTTGATAAAAACCTGCTCCAGAGCACTCAGAACCTCAGACTGGGGCAAAGGTTCACCTTCCAACAAGACAACGACCCTAAACACACAGCCAAGACAATGCAGGAGTGGCTTCGAGACAAGTCTCTGAATGTCCTTGAGTGGCCCAGCCAGAGCCCAGACTTGAACCCGATCGAACATCTCTCTAGAGACCTGAAAATAGCTGTGCAGCGATGCTCTCCATCCAACCTGACAGAGCTTGAGAGGATCTGCAGAGAATAATGGGAAAAACTCCCCAAATACAGGTGTGCCAAGTTTGTAGCGTCATACCCAAGAAAACTCTAGGCTGTAATCGCTGCCAAAGGTGCTTCAACAAAGCACTGAGTAAATGGTCTGAATAGTTATGTAAATGTCATATTTACATTTACATTTTTTTCTTCTATATTTGACAAAATTTCTAAAAAACTGTTTTTGCTTTGTCATTATGGGGTATTGTGTGTAGATTAACGAAACAATCAAACGTTTTAATCCATTTTATAATAAGGCTGTAGCGTATCAAAATGTGGAAAAAGTCAAGGGGTCTGAATACTTTTCGAATGCACTGTACAATATACCATACCCCCATTCCATGAATTCAACTTTGACCTACCAGCACCATCACCCACTGTCACAGAACACCATCACCCACTTACCCCAAGGTGGCTCCATTTACCCTGTCCCTATGCTGAATTGACCCCATACCAAGAGACAGCTGTGTTTTCAAAACTGTTACGTTTACATGAGTTCTAATTATTTCCAGAGATACACAACATCCTGAAATATATGGAGATATCTTTGTTAGAAAGAATACTATATTTTCCATTGACATAGTGGTGCTAAATAAATAAAAAATGGCTAAACCTGCCCCACTCTTGCCTATAGCAAGCTGTGTCATGTGGTTGGTTAAGTTGAAATGCCTCTGGAGTTGTATTGGAGGGAGTGATGGTCAGGGCCTGGGAAAAGTGTAGGGTAAAATAAAAATCATAAAAGCTATGGCTCCTGGCAAATGACTTATTTTTTGAGAACGGTAAACAGTTTGATCACACAGATGTGTATGCATGAGGCCCATGAAGCAGGAAAGACACATGGACACCGCTACCTAAAATAAGTTTAACATTGACACACCCAAACACACAGACACAGACAAACAAACACACACACATGTCAATATACTTAAATTCGCCCACTCACAACTACACATAAGCACAACACTGATACACATTCAAACACGTACAAGCACACACCCACACACTGACTCCCACACTGGATGACTGGTGTCTTTCATCTTTCCTCTTAAGTCAAACTCAGCTAGAGGGATTCCCTAGCTGGTGAACTGACTGATGATGACTATAATACTGCATTCACGGTGTCTTCCTCTGAAGCGGCAGAAACCAGACATGCTGAAGAAGCCCTTGGCTGCAACTCATCACAATAACTAGATAGACTTTTTGTCCTACTGTTCTCTAGGCATGTTTTAGCCAGATACAGATAGTACAGGAAGAAGTTGGGAAAGAACTTCCTGGCTGTATTACGTCACTGTTGTCACAAGGGAGAGTTGGAGACTGTACTGTTTCTTCCAAAAATGTACGCAGAATAGATCTCAATCGGGATCTACATGTTTAAATGAAGAATAAGAAAATAGACCGGCTGTTGGATTACACTTCTATGCTGTGCTTGTGAATCCTTTTTCTCTGTGCCTTGGATTGCTTGTGTCGTCACAGCTGATTTATTGTAATTCCATTTATCACCACACAGTGTCTCCTTCCTCTCTCCATAGTCCACTGACACAGAGGGAGAGAAAGAGAGAGAGAGAGAGAGAGAGAGAGAGACCCTGCACACATTTTTCTAGTGCATCTCATACAGCAGAAATATGTTCCTCTAGTCCCCTCATTGTGTCATTCTGAGTCTGTACTCTGTAGTCCAGACCTAGGTTCAAATAGTATTTGTTTTCTATCAAATATTTACTTGCTCTCGATTGAGCTTGACTGGTGCAAAGGGAACCAACAGAATAGTCCCAAACATGCAAACCCTGCCCATCTGGAACTCTAGACAGGTTCAATCAAATGCTCATTGTATTTGAAGGAAAACAAATGCTTTTTGAACCCAGACAGGTCTGGACGGTATTTCCAACCGTTCCATAACCCAGGGGTCAGTCATGGTGAGCTGCCCTGGGAGGAACAGATGTCCTCTTCCCACTCTCTCTGCTATCCTGCAATTCTGCCTCTCTGATCCTATCTGCTTCTCCCTGCTCTTCGCTGCTCCTACCCGCTCGTCTTTACTCCTCTCTGCCCCTCCCTGCTCCTTCCTGTCCTCCTTGCTCCTCCCTCCTCCTCTCTGCTCCTCTCTGCTCTTCTCTTTTCCTCTCTGCTTCTCCCTGCTCCTCTCTGCTCCTCCATGCCCCTCTCTTTTCCTCTCTGCTCCTCCCTGCTCCTCTCTGCTCCTCTCTTCTCCTCTCTGCTCCTCTCTGCTACTCTCTGCTCCTCCCTGCCCCTCTCTTTTCCTCTCTGCTCCTCTCTTTTCCCCTCTGCTCCTCTCTTTTCCTCTCTGCTCCTCTCGGCTTCTCCCTGCTCCTCTCGGCTTCTCCCTGCTCCGCCCTGCTCTTCTCTTCTTCTCTCTGCTCCCATCTCCTCTTCTCTGCTCCTCTCTTCTCCTCTCTGCTCCTCTCTTCTCCTCTCTGCTCCTCTCTTCTCCTCTCTGCTCCTCCCTACTCCTCTATGCTCCTCTCTTCTCCTCTCTGCGCCTCCCTACGCCTCTCTGCTCCTCTCTTCTCCTCCCTACTCCTCTCTTCTCCTCTCTGCTCCTCCCTACTCCTCTCTGCTCCTCTCTTCTCCTCTCTGCTCCTCCCTACTCCTCTCTGCTCCTCTCTGCTCCTCTCTTCTCCTCCCTACTCCTCTCTGCTCCTCTCTGCTCCTCCCTACTCCTCTCTGCTCCTCTCTGCACCTTTCTGTTCCTCTATGCTCCTCTCTGCTTCTTCCTCTCTGCACATCCCTGTTCCTCTATGCTCCTCTCTGCTCCCTCTCTGCACCTCCCTGTTCCTCTATGCTCCTCTCTTCTCCTCTCTGCACCTCCCTGTTCCTCTATGCACCTCTCTTCTCCCTCTATGCACCTCCCTGTTCCTCTATGCTCCTCTCTTCTCCCTCTCTGCACCTCCCTGTTCCTCTATGCTCCTCTCTTCTCCTCCCTGTTCCTTTATGCTCCTCTCTTCTCCCTCTCTGCACCTCCCTGTTCCTCTATGCTCATCTCTTCTCCCTCTCTGCACATCCCTGTTCCTCTATGCTCATCTCTTCTCCCTCTCTGCACCTCCCTGTTCCTCTATGCTCATCTCTTCTCCCTCTCTGCACATCCCTGTTCCTCTATGCTCCTCTCTTCTCCCTCTCTGCACATCCCTGTTCCTCTATGCTCATCTCTTCTCCCTCTCTGCACATCCCTGTTCCTCTATGCTCATCTCTTCTCCCTCTCTGCACCTCCCTGTTCCTCTATGCTCCTCTCTTCTTCCTCTCTGCACCTCCCTGTTCCTCTATGCACCTCCCTGTTCCTCTATGCTCATCTCTTCTCCCTCTCTGCACCTCCCTGTTCCTCTATGCTCATCTCTTCTCCCTCTCTGCACCTCCCTGTTCCTCAATGCTCCTCTCTTCTCCCTCTCTGCACCTCCCTGTTCCTCTATGCTCCTCTCTTCTCCCTCTCTGCACCTCCCTGTTCCTCTCTGCTCCTCTCTTCTCCCCCTCTGCACCTCCCTGTTCCTCTATGCTCCTCTCTTCTCCCTCTCTGCACCTCCCTGTTCCTCTATGCTCCTCTCTTCTCCCTCTCTGCACCTCCCTGTTCCTCTATGCTCCTCTCTTCTCCCTCTCTGCACCTCCCTGTTCATCTATGCTCCTCTCTTCTCCCTCTCTGCACCTCCCTGTTCCTCTCTGCTCATCTCTGTTCCTCTATGCTCCTTCCTCTCCCTGTTCCTCTCTGCTCATCTCTGTTCCTCTATGCTCCTCTCTGTTCCTCTATGCTCATCTCTGTTCCTTTATGCTCATCTCTGTTCCTCTATGCTCATCTCTGTTCCTCTATGCTCCTCTCTGTTCCTCTATGCTCATCTCTGTTCCTCTGTGCTCCTCTCTTCTCCCTCTCTGCTCATCTCTGTTCCTCTATGCTCCTCTCTTCTCCCTCTCTGCTCATCTCTGTTCCTCTATGCCCACTGGAACAGGCTTCCTGATGGGAAGAGAGGGATTGTGGGCCGTATGTCATGTTATCCAGTGCACTGTGGGCCCAGTGGGTGATTCACTCCACAGAGAGGCTTTCCACACACCACATACTGTAGATGCACACCCACACACACACACACACACAGGAGGTGTGTTTCACTCGACCCCATTCCTCCTCCGCGCCTGTTCCTCTGTCGACCTTGTAAAGGTGTACCTGATGGGCCGCGTCCCCCCTAGTCTAGCACTGGGACAAACAAGCCTTTACCGTACTGTAGCCACTCTGGGGTTAGAGACACAACTCATTAAGCCTGTGTCCTCTTCCTCCCATTACGACCTTGTGTTGGGCTCTTTTTACTCCCAGACACACAGTAATGGAAAGATTAATATTGACAATATTGACAGAGAACAATATGGACAATATTCTGCCCACTTGGCAGTTGACTGTTGGTCACAAATATTAAGAAATGTGATGGGTTTCTGCTTCTGGTGAAAAGTAGTGCACTTCTGGTCAAAAATAGTGCAGTATAACGGGAATAGGGTGCCATTTAGGACATATTCAAACAGATATTGGAGTAGGACTCTGGGACCTGTCTAGCAGAGTAGAATTGATTGAAACTGCTTTACCTTATAAGGTTTTAAAGGAGCAATGTGTAGTAACTAACTAGCTGCTATGATGCAATCTGCATTTTAACAATGAGCATTCTCACTATTTAACAGAATTCAGCTAAATAAACACACGCACGCACGCACGCACGCACGCACACACACACACACACACACACACACACTCACTCACAGCCAACAAAGAAAGCTAGTTAATTCTGAGGTTGTTGTATTTGATTACCAGTTAGATCAGGCTGTGGGATGTGAGCTCAGAGCTCACTGTGTTGTTCGGTGGCTCCCTCTCTCTATATTAATTGACTTTATGGCAGAGAGGGAGAATGGTAGCAGTGAATGATTCTGGCTTTGGCAGCACTGAGTTCAGTGGCGACACAGAACCGGAAACGGCCTGTCTGAGAACTCAGGGGACAATGGTGATGATGTATAAAATAGAACTCCCACTGCATAATCACCAAAAACCACTTTCATTAATCTAAAGAATGTGTAAATGAACTCAGAATCTATTCCACTGAAAGAGAAAGAGGTTTCCAGCTGACAGCCTGTTTATAAGGTGAAATAACTTCAGAAAGGGTCACATTTATCTTGGTCTCAGAGGTGTCATTGAAATGAACACACAGATACCCAACATCCAGGACGACGAGGTAGTCAGGGTGTGGAGACACTGATGAAACAGCAATAATTAGGCTGGGATTAGAATATAATTATCTACTTGTGTTTCTCAAGGTTTCCCATGTTTATCCACCCAGCCCAAACCTTGGCTCAGCCTCAACCCTAGCCCCAGCTGAGCCCCAGTCCCAACCCCAACCTTATACCCCAGCCCAGCCCCAACCCCAACCTTATACCCCAGCCCAGCCCAGCCCCAACCTTATACCCCAGCCCAGCCCCCAGCCCCAACCACGTTCAGTGCATTAGTATTGTATTTGTTAGCAGGACAAAAGAAACACAGCTAGCCAACATGAGCTTAAATCCAGCCCGTTACTTGTTACATTGGTGTCATGAAGTGAGATGGGTGTTTCCTACCCAAGCTAGTGGAGGCACCTGCAGAGATGCATTACGGTGTACAGCAGCATGGAGGGCGTAGTGAGTCCTCAGTCCTGTTTACCAATGTCACCAATACATCTTGATGTTTTGGCGGTTATGGTTTAAGTGATCTAATATTATATTAAATCCACCTTTTATTCATCAAATGAACCTCTGTGTAAATGACAGAATAACCGCATGCTTAGTGTTTATTCTGATCGTTATATAAACCATTGATCAGAGAGAAGTGCAAATCACATCTAGGCATCTTTAGGCAATAAGGCACAGGGTGTGGTATATGGCCAGGGGGTGTGGTAAAAGCACGACACAACATGGAGTGCCTGGACACAGCCCTAGCCGTGGTATATTGACCATATATCACAAACCCCAGAGGTGCCTTATTGCTATTATAAACTGGTTACCAATGTAAGTAGAGCAGTACAAATACATGTTTTGTCATACCTGTGGTACACGGTCTGCTATACTATGGCTGTCAGCCAATCAGAATTCAGGGCTCGAACCACCCAGTTTATAAAATTGAATATAACTTTCTTATACAGACGCTGTGCATCCATCCATCCATGTTGGCCTTCACTCACACCTGCCATTTCTTCTGTGTTAAATGGCCCTTTGCTTAATGTCTGCAACTCCCATATGAGCTGCTGGAGTTAGTAGACAACCCCCCTGTCCTCCCACTGAGGATCATCCAGTCTGATTTGTTAGTAAACTCTGTCAGGCCCATTAGATTGTAATCCCTTCGTCCACCTTTTATTTCTCTCCCCTTTCTCAGACTCTCTCCCCCTCTCCTCTCTCCCAGAGGAAGTAGAATGCCTTGTCCTCCTCCCTTATTACTTATGAGAGCTGATGGTTGGCAGTCATATATGGCAAAAGCACTGACGACAGCATCTCTGCGCGCCCATGTATTGTATCTGCGTGCGCGGTCCAGAGTATGAGAAAGAGAAGGATACGGCAAGCGTGTGCGTGAACGAATGCTTGCGTGTTGTGTGTGTATGTATGTGTGTGTTTGTATGCGTGCTCTAATAGGCAGAGAGAAATATGAGTTGAGTATGAGCTGCCCCTGATGCACCGGTAAGTGAAGCTTGCTTTGCTGGAAGATGCCTCGCTGCTGCTTTCCCCCCTCACCTCCACTGCAAATAGATCCTGCTACAGCCCGCTATATTTTGTCGGGTTAAGTTCGGAGCATTATGACTGTACATTCCAGCCTCGACTGCTTTTCATTTAAGGACTCATTCTACCAAGATCAGGAGAAATATGGAACTTGATTGGCGTTTTCGCGTTTAATGCGTCCCTGGAGATAAACAGACGCGGGTCCGGACGGAGAGCGAGGCAGCGCAGGTGGATGTATTGTGTTTGAGGAAAAGGGCCATACTGAGGATAAAAGACACGAAGGAAAAAGGAGGAAAATGCAGTTTGATACATTGCGTCAATTTTGTAGCTCCGTTCTATCCCATTTTAATGAGGCTTTTACGCCGCCTCAGAACATTCTGCAGACGGAGCTATTCGAGCAGGCGTTGAGCAACATCGGGTGAGTGATTCCTTTGTAAGAATGTGATTTATGATGGGCTTCCCCCGTTGGTATGTCAAAGGAGCATTCGAAGAGAGGGGGCTTCGCTTATTGATCCATCCGCAGCAGGCTATGCGAAGACGTCGCCTTCCTTCCGGGGAGTTGCAGTTGATATTCCTCCTCGCAGAGAGAGAGAGAGAGAGAGAGAGAGAGAGAGAGAGAGAGAGAGAGAGAGAGAGAGAGGGGGGGGGGGGGGGGTTGTTGGATGGAACGGACGGGAAACAATACGGCTAAAATGTGATAATGCTGAGATGTGTGTGTGTTTCTGTCTCGATGTACCGCTGCTGCCGCATGTGTGTGCTGCCGTCATAAACTGCTGTGCCCGCTTGCGCGGATAACATTACGGTATGTCGTAATATTGCTCCAGCCTCGAATCATTTGAGTCATTTGCGACCCCCTTTTTCATACGCTATGCTATGGTAATTACCTCTATTCCTAACCCACACCAATACTGGATTTTTTTCCCATGGCCATGTCAGCTGTTTTGTATTATCCTACAGTAACTGTGATTCTTGCTAAATACTGAAGTTAATTGATGTAATGTACATATCATACATAATATTTTTGCTAAATAATCTTGGAAATTCAGCACAAATACTGCCCAACCACTACACACTTATGCAGTATGGAGAAATGACTGTAAATGTAATAAAATGTGTGTGTGATGTACATCAGAGAATGGGATGGAGTCTAGGGAAAGAGAAAGCGCGGCAGGCATTTTGTAGCCCAGAAACAAGCCTATAGATACAACATGCATTTTCCCCCTCATGTTCTTTTTTTCTTATCTCTCCCTCAGAAATAATTCACAGTGTGGCCTCGCTAGCTCTCTGCCCCCTCACATTACATATACCCAACAGCACAGCACACTCACTCAGCCACGGAGGTGTGGTTTACACAGACAGCTGCCTATATGTGTTCCGTCAGTAGCCTATTATCATCATCGTCATCATCATAATCGTCATCATCATCATCACATTTTACAGATTTACATTTGATACTATTTAAAGGGATGCTTCGGGATTTTGGCAATGAGGCCCTCTGTCTACTTCCCCAGAGTCAGATGAACACGTGGATACCATTATGATAAAGGGCCTCATTGCCAAAATCCCGAAGCATCCCTTTAAGCCTATAAGAAGGATAAGAGGATACGATAGTAGTCTAACTAACCCATATCCACCTAGACACCTCAGTGAAGAGACAGGAAAGGCAGGAGGACAGCATACTGTATTGTATATTAAAGGACCAACTAAATCATGACCACTTGATACAAGATCAAGCTGCTCTCACTGTTCCTCAAGGCCCATATTCCTAGAGTCTCAGAGAAGGAGTGCTGGTCCCACCTGTTCATATAATCTCATTCCATATGATCTAAAATGTAAAACTCATTCTAGATCAGCACCCAGAGGATCTCAGAGATTGAACAAGGACCATTGTCTACCTTATGATTCACGTTGTAGAATCTGTCCAGTGATTTCTAGTAACCCATTGGGCACAGATGTCAGTTCAACGTCTAGTTTTGATTAACGTTTTGGGAGTTTTCAACTAATGTGAATTCAACGGGAAATGAACAAAGCATTTCGCCATGTCATTGGATTTAGGCAAATCCAATCAGTTTTCCCACGTTGATTCAACGTCATTACAATGCATTTTGAGAGACTACTGTAGTGGGACTGACTGCAGGCTACTGATGACAACCACTGACCAACCACAGCAGACCCTCTCTCTCTCTGTCTTTCTCTCTCTCTCTGTTTTTCTATATCTATCTATCTATCTATCTATCTATCTATCTATCTATCTATCTATCTATCTATCTATCTCTCTCTCTCTCTCTCTCTCAATTCAATTCAATTCAATTCAAGGGCTTTATTGGCATGGGAAACATGTGTTAACATTGCCAAAGCAAGTGAGGTAGACAACATACAAAGTGAAAATATAAAGTGAAAAACTCTCTCTCTCTCTTTCTCTCTCTTTCTCTTTCTCTTTCTCTTTCTCTTTCTCTTTCTCTCTCTCTCTCTCTCTCTCTCTCTCTCTCTCTCTCTCTTTCTCTTTCTCTTTCTCTTTCTCTCTCTCTCTCTCTCTCTCTCTCTCTCTCTCAAATTCAAATTCAAATTCTTTGCTGCTTCGCTGCTTTATTCGCTGCTTTTTTGGCATGAAAAACATTGTGTCAATATTGCCAAAGCAACAATGTATACAATATACATTGTAACAAAATTATAAATGATAGCAAATAATAATATAAAATGGTAGTAAATAATAATACAAAATTAAATACAAAAATAATAACAATAAAATGGTAACAGTCTACAGTAAGCATTAATAATTATAGTAATAACAATAATAGTAATATTAAGTAAGTTACTGTTTACTATGCAGATGTTATTATTCAGTGTCCCTCAGGCTATGGCAGGAAAATACATATTTGGCTGCAAGAGGAGCCATTGCTCCTTCGCCCATGAGTATTCTTAGTTTTTCCTCTGGGTTCAATTTGTAAAAATGTGGAATATATGTAGTCATTTCTGTGAATAATGAATCTCTTTGTGAGGAATATTTCTCACAGTAAAGGAGAAAGTGCATCTCTGTCTCTACCTCCCCTGTCATGCAGTGACCACATACACGCTCCTCTTTGGGGACCATGTATTTTTATGTCTGCCGGTTTCTATTGCCAATCGGTGGTCACTCAGCCTGTACTTGGTAAGGATCTGTCTCTGCTTCGTATCTCTGACAGAGTCTCTCTCTCTCTCTCTCTCTCTCTCTCTCTCTCTCTCTCTTTCTCTTTCTCTTTCTCTTTCTCTCTCTGTCTCTCTCTTTCTCCCTCTCTCTCTCTGTCTTTCTCGCTCTCTCTGTTTTTCTCTATCTATCTATCTATCTATCTATCTATCTATCTATCTATCTATCTATCTATCTATCTATCTATCTATCTATCTATCTCTCTCTCTCTCTCTCTCTTTCTCCCACTCTCTCTCTGTCTTTCTCTCTCTCTGTTTTTCTCTATCTATCTGTTTTTCTCTATCTATCTATCTATCTATCTATCTATCTATCTATCTATCTATCTATCTATCTATCTATCTATCTATCTATCTATCTATCTATCTATCTATCTATCTATCTCTCTCTCTCTCTCTCTCTCTCTCTTTCTCTCTTTCTCTCTTTCTCTCTTTCTCTCTCTCTCTCTCTCATTCAAGGGCTTTATTGGCATGGGAAACATGTGTTAACATTGCCAAAACAAGTGAGGTAGACAACATACAAAGTGAATATATAAAGTGAAAAACAACAAAAATTAACAGTAAACATTACACATACAGAGGTTTCAAAACAGTAAAGACATTACAAATGTCATATTATATATAGATACAGTGTTTTAACAATGTACAAATGGTTAAAGGACACAAGATAAAATAAATAAGCATAAATATGGGTTGTATTTACAATGGTGTGTGTTCTTCACTGGTTGCCCTTTTCTCGTGGCAGGTCACAAATCTTGCTGCTGTGATGGCACACTGTGGAATTTCACCCAGTAGATATGGGAGTTTTTCAAAATTGGATTTGTTTTCGAATTCTTTGTGGATCTGTGTAATCTGAGGGAAATATGTCTCTCTAATATGGTCATACATTGGGCAGGAGGTTAGGAAGTGCAGCTCAGTTTCCACCTCATTTTGTGGGCAGTGAGCACATAGCCTGGCTTTGTTATGGAAGGTTTGTGAATCGCTTCCTGTTTAGGTGGTTGTAGAATTTAACGGCTCTTTTCTGGATTTTGATAATTAGTGGGTATCGGCCTAATTCTGCACTGCATGCATTATTTGGTGTTCTACGTTGTACACGGAGGATATTTTTGCACAATTCTGCGTGCAGAGTCTCAATTTGGTGTTTGTCCCATTTTGTGAAGTCTTGGTTGGTGAGCGGACCCCAGACCTCACAACCATAAAGGGCAATGGGCTCTATGACTGATTCAAGTATTTTTAGCCAAATCCTAATTGGTATGTTGAAAATTATGTTTCTTTTGATGGCATAGAATGCCCTTCTTGCCTTGTCTCTCAGATCGTTCACAACTTTGTGGAAGTTACCTGTGGCGCTGATGTTTAGGCCAAGGTATGTATAGTTTTTTGTGTGCTCTAGGGCAACAGTGTCTAGATGGAATTTGTATTTGTGGTCCTGGTGACTGGACCTTTTTTGGAACACCAATATTTTGGTCTTACTGAGATTTACTGTCAGGGCCCAGGTCTGACAGAATCTATGCATAAGATCTAGGTGCTGCTGTAGGCCCTCCTTGGTTGGTGACAGAAGCACCAGATCATCGGCAAACAGCAGACATTTGACTCCGGATTCTAGCAGGGGGAGGCCGGGTGCTGCAGACTTTTCTAGTGCCCGCGCCAAATCGTTGATATATATGTTGAAGAGGGTGGGGCTTAAGCTGCATCCCTGTCTAACCCCACGACACTGTGTGAAGAAATGTGTGTGTTCTTTGCCAATTTTAACCGCACACTTGTTGTTTGTGTACATGGATTTTATAATGTCGTATGTTTTACCCCCAACACCACTTTCCATCAGTTTGTATAGCAGACCCTCATGCCAAATTGAGTCGAAGGTTTTTTTGAAATCAACAAAGCATGAGAAGACTTTGCCTTTGTTTTGGTTTGTTTGGTTGTCATTTAGGGTCTCTCTCTCTCTCTCTCTCTCTCTCTCTCTCTCTCTCTCTCTCTGTCTCCCTCTCTCTCTCTCTCTGTCTTTCTCTCTCTCTCTCTCTGTTTTTCTCTATCTATCTATCTATCTATCTATCTATCTATCTATCTCTCTCTCTCTCTCTCTCTCTCTCTCTCTCTCTCTCTTTCTCTCTCTCTCTCTCTCTCTCTCTCTCTCTCTCTCTCTGTCTCTCTCTCTTTCTCCCTCTCTCTCTCTGTCTTTCTCTCTCTCTCTCTCTCTCTGTCTCTCTCTCTTTCTCCCTCTCTCTCTCTCTGTCTCTCTCTCTCTCTCTCTCTCTCTCTCTCTCTATCTATCTCTCTCTCTCTCTCTCTGTCTCTCTGTCTCTCTGTCTCTCTGTCTCTCTCTCTCTCTTTCTCTCTCTCTCTCTTTCTCTCTCTCTACATGCTGTCTGCTGGCTGTCTAATGGGTTCTGCATTGAGATCCATCTCTATATATTATGCATGTGTATGTCAGTAGAGGTTCTAATGGTGTCCACAATCTGTTCTTAGAAGTCCTGAATGAATGCATTCTTCGCCATGACGTGGTGTGGGGTCGCTCCTCTGCTCCTCTCTGCTGTGGGCTATATCAACCCATTGGGTTGACAGATTCCAGGAACCGCTTGCCTCCGACCAAAAGCAACACATGCAGCTGATGTCAAGCCTCATCACTGCATAATAGAGGTTGTGCAGCATTATTGGATTTTAATAAGTTGATTCAATACACCCCCCCCCCCCACTACTATGTTTGCAACCTCACCATGTAACAGTTTGTTTATTATCAGTTTATTATCATGTGTCTCATCACATGAAGCCATGGACCGTGTCAGAACTACACAGTCCAGTCAGCATGGCCTGCTCTTCACTGTGCTCTCAGTCACTCAGTTAGTCTTCGACCTCAATCATCATATCAGTTTCTCCCTCCTTTCTGACAGTTATGGGGTTGCCATGGTAATTATGTTTGATCAATAGTAGTTCCTAGTGCTTTTTGAGGTCAGTTGGTTTCGGTTTGATAAAAAATAAATATATCAAATCATGTTTTTCGATAGTTAAAAAAACAAACATGAAATATGCTATGCATTATGAGGGTTGAATGCTGTAACAACAAAGAATAAAACAATGAATAAAAGTCCCATGATGGTAGTGACTGCCCATTACTGCTTATCACTTATTAACCATCATTTATTCACATTTACTTTACTAAAATATTTCAGTTGTTGTGTATATTACATTTGTTTCATTTGATGACTTTTTATTATTTAATTCCAAGTCATCATGTCATGTCTACAGAGCTGCTAACTATGCTGTCTGCCAAAATCACTATTTTAGTGGCTCTTCAAAGTAAATAAGGCATACTTTTATGACTGCTGAATAGCAACTATCAATCACTTAAATCATATATTTTCAGGTAGAGATACCTCACGAAGCAGCTGTTCTATCCCTCTCGATCGCGCATTCTTCTTTCTTTTAGGTAGCAGGCGTAAAAGAAACATACTTGACATGTAGGTGCAATTATGGTCATTGTAGTTAATTACCAGCGTTTCTGCACTAAACTATGTAGAATATTGGCCTGTTGGAAACTACAACTCCCTACTACATCGCACAGTTCAGGGTTGATCTGATTTATCTCAGAAACTGCATAATGTGCTCATTGAGCTCATGGAAAAAAACTAATGAAATGGAATTTAAATATTTGAACCAATGTTGGTCAATTAGTTGTTTGAAACCCCAAAATAACCGAAACGTCGGTTAATCGCTCAGTACTAATCAATAGAGGGGATGATGTGTCCCCTATCTGTTAATCCTGGTGTTAGTCTGGTCTGGTCTGAAACCAGGGAAGCCCTCCTTCCCCCCTCCCTCTCTCGCTCTCTCGCTCACACTCTGTCTCTCTCTCACTCTGTCTCTCTCTCTCTCTCTCTCTCTCTCTCTCTCTCTCTCTCTCTCTCTCTCTTGTTCTTCTGCTTCTTTTAGCAAGAGGTTGGTGAAGTGGTGAGTGGGAATATGGAGGGGAATACACAGTGTGTGGATCAGGGAATTGGGGTTGAGTCTAGAGAGGTTGACATGTGGAGGAAGATAAGAAGAGGAGGATGAAAAGGCAGAATATAAAATAAGAAGAGATGAGGAGGCAGGAGATAAGAGAGGAGCGGAGGAGGAGGAGGCTGAGATACACAGGCATCAGTCATCATAGTGACAAAGATAGACAAGAGATAGACAGACAGGCTGCAGCTTTGGGACTCTGCCATCTGACTGTGAACAAGTCTCATTTGTACCCTATTCCCTACATAGTGCACTATGTATAAGGGCTCTATCCAAAAGTAGTGAACTAATACAGTAGAGGAAATAGGGTGTAAGCAGACTAAAGACTAGAGACAAGAGTGGGAATCCATATGCTCTGCTCTTACAGATAGACCTCTTGGGTATGTCCCTGCCGCTGAAAAACATCCCCACAGCATGATAACGCCACCACCATGCTTCACCGTAGGGATGATGCCAAGTTTCCTCCAGGTTTCCTCCAGACGTAACGCTTGGCATTCAGGCCAAAGAGTTCAATCTTAGTTTTATCAGACCAGAGAATCTTGTTTTTAATGTTCTGAGTGTCCTTTAGATGGCTTTTGGCAAACTCCAAGCGGGCTGTCATGTGCCTTTTACTGAGGAGTGGCTTCCGTCTGGCCACTCTACCATAAAAGCCTGATTGATGGAGTGCTGCAGAGATGGTTGACCTTCTGGAAGGTTCTCCCATCTTCACAGAGGAACTCTGGAGCTCTGTCAGAGTGACCATCGGGTTCTTGGTCACCTCCCTTACCAAGGCCCCCGATTGCTCAGTTTGGTCGGGCGGCCATCTCTAGGAAGGGTTTTGGTGGTTCCAAACTTGTTCCATTTAAAAATGATGGAGGCCACTGTGTTCTTGGGGACCTTCAATGCTGCAGACATGTTTTGGTACCCTTGGTACCCAGATCTCTGCCTCGACACAATCCTGTCTCGGGGCTCTACGGACAATTCTTTCGACCTCATGGCTTGGATTTTGCTCTGACATGTACTGTCAACTGTGGGACCATATATAAACAGATGTGTGAGCCTTCCCAAATCATGTCCAATCAAATTAATTTACCACAGGTGGACTCCAATCAAGTTGTAGAACCACTCAAGGATTGTCAATGGAAACAGGATGAACCTGAGCTCAATTTTGAGTCTTATAGCAAATGGTCTGAATACTTATGCAAATAAGGTATTTCTGTTTTATATATATTTTTAAATTAACAAACATTATGGGGTATTTGGTGTAGATTGATGAGGAAATGTTTTTATTTAATCCATTTTAGACTGAGGCTGTAACATAACAATACGTGGAAGACGGGAAGGGATCTGAATACTTTGAGATAGAGAGACACCCATCTATAGGCACAACATCAAGGGTTATAAAGCAACGAGGTTAAATTGCTGTTTGTAGTTGGTCACAGGATAGCAGTGCTCGCGTAGTAGGGTACACATGATGGCAGGAATGCTCACCACACAAACAAAAATACCTATAGTGCTGCTACACCGAGGAATGGCCATTCTCCTCGAGGAAATCGAAGCACACAGAGGGGTTGTGGCGCGAACAGGGAGCACAACAAGAGATAGACAACAGAGGACAGTCTCGGAATGTGACAGGGACATCTGGGTTCTTTCATGCTCACACAGCGACACTGATTCTCTCAAAAGGTCCGAGTGTGTGTTTGTGTGTGTAAGCATCAGCTTTATTATGTCATGAATAGCCATTAATGTACTGTACGGACATCCTCCACTGCCTGAGGTCCCAAACTCTGTCTCATCCGGCTGATGGGACTGTCATGAAAAGAGGGTGGCTGAGTGGCATTCAAAGTGGTGTGTGCATTTTTGTGTGTGTATATGAGAGGGGCATAGCCTAGTGGTTAGAGCGTTGGACTAGTAACCGGAAGGTTGCAAGTTCAAATCCCCGAGCTGACAAGGTACAAATCTGTCGTTCTGCCCCTGAACAGGCAGTTAAACCCACTGTTCCTAGGCCGTCATTGAAAATAAGAATTTGTTCTTAACTGACTTGCCTAGTTAAATAAAGGTAAAATAAATAAAATCCCTGAGCTGACAAGGTGAAAAATGTGCCCTTGAGCAAGGCATTTAACCTCTTGTCTCAGGGGGAGTGGGATATGCAAAAAAAAATATATATTTTGTTCTAACTATATATTTTTTCACATGTGATTATCGCACACTCACGCCTGCAGACACACACACATACACACACTCATGACACATCTGACACACATTAGCCCCTGCCAAGTGGAAAGTTATCACCACATCAAGCCTCGTTAGCTCACATGAAATAGAATCAACACTTACTGTGTTTGTGTGTATGTGGCTGTGTGTGTCTGTGTATGTGTGGCTGTATGTGTGGCTATAGGTGTGTGTGTGTGTGTGTGTTACACTAAACACGGCTCCCTTTTTAAAATCACTGATTAAATTCACAATGGACCTAATGGCGCAATATCATATGTTTTGTTATCTGATGAATACCCACAATTCTCTGGCTTTGACCCAATTTAATTTCCATTTCATGCTCAGATTTATTCAATTACCCAGCAATACATGAGAACCAACGTGATAAAGAAACAATCAAGAAATCTTTATCTAAACATCTCCATCCAGTGAGCTACATCTGCTTTTAGTTTTAAAGCACCGTATTGCTGGAACAAAATTCTAAATCCATTTCACCTTAATGTTGTGGTGACATTTGGGCACGTTAGAGTACTGAATGGGGACGTTAGAGTACTGAATGGGCACGTTAGAGTACTGAATGGGGACGTTAGAGTACTGAATGGGGACGTTAGAGTACTGAATGGGGACGTTACATGGGCAGGTTAGAGTACTGAATGGGGACGTTAGAGTACTGAATGGGGACGTTACATGGGCAGGTTAGAGTACTGAATGGGGATGTTAGAGTACTGAATGGGGACGTTAGAGTACTGAATGGGGACGTTAGAGTACTGAATGGGGACGTTAGAGTACTGAATGGGGACGTTACATGGGCAGGTTAGAGTACTGAATGGGGACGTTACATGGGCAGGTTAGAGTACTGAATGGGGACGTTAGAGTACTGAATGGGCACGTTAGAGTACTGAATGGGGACGTTAGAGTACTGAATGGGGACGTTAGAGTACTGAATGGGGACATTACATGGGCAGGTTAGAGTACTGAATGGGGACGTTAGAGTACTGAATGGGGACGTTAGAGTACTGAATGGGGACGTTAGAGTACTGAATGGGGACGTTACATGGGCAGGTTAGAGTACTGAATGGGGACGTTAGAGTACTGAATGGGCACGTTAGAGTACTGAATGGGGACGTTAGAGTACTGAATGGGGACGTTAGAGTACTGAATGGGGACGTTACATGGGCAGGTTAGAGTACTGAATGGGGACGTTAGAGTACTGAATGGGCATGTTAGAGTACTGAATGGGCACGTTAGAGTACTGAATGGGGACGTTAGAGTACTGAATGGGGACGTTAGAGTACTGAATGGGGACGTTAGAGTACTGAATGGGCACGTTAGAGTACTGAATGGGGTTGTTAGTGTACTGAATGGGGACGTTAGAGTACTGAATGGGGACGTTAGAGTACTGAATGCGGACTTTAGAGTACTGAATGGGGACGTTAGAGTACTGAATGGGGACGTTAGAGTACTGAATGGGGACGTTACATGGGCAGGTTAGAGTACTGAATGGGGACGTTAGAGTACTGAATGGGGACGTTACATGGGCAGGTTAGAGTACTGAATGGGGACGTTACATGGGCAGGTTAGAGTACTGAATGGGGACGTTACATGGGCACGTTAGAGTACTGAATGGGGACGTTACATGGGCAGGTTAGAGTACTGAATGGGGACGTTACATGGGCACGTTAGAGTACTGAATGGGGACGTTACATGGGCAGGTTAGAGTACTGAATGGGGACGTTACATGGGCACGTTAGAGTACTGAATGGGGACGTTACATGGGCACGTTAGAGTACTGAATGGGGACGTTACATGGGCACATTAGAGTACTGAATGGGGACATTACATGGGCACGTTAGAGTACTGAATGGGGACGTTACATGGGCACGTTAGAGTACTGAATGGGGACGTTACATGGGCACTTTAGAGTACTGAATGGGGACATTACATGGGCACGTTAGAGTACTGAATGGGGATGTATTTGTGGAGGAATGTAACTGTTTTTCTGCGTGATCTGTGATGTTTTACACATGCTTCCCATGACTGTGTTTTTGTATTTTAGTGTATATTTTTTTGTATAATTACGTTGTACTGTGAGGGGCACATTTGAAAAAGCGACCTAGGTCTGAATATATCTTCCCTGGTAAAATAAAACTCCTAGCCCCACTCCAATCCTCTTCTACGATATTGATTTGGAGGCTCAATGAGACTAATTATTGCCATATTTTGCAATCATTGCACTATGATGCACTGTGGTAGGCTCTCTATGTCTGTCTCAGTCTCTGTCTGCCTGACACTTGTACATTAAGACTCCGCACTCCATTTGTGTTGCAAATGAACTGGTCTGTGAGAGGATTCAACGAGCCTGGGTGTCGGCAGGAGAGGGAAGAGGGTGAGAGGGGCTGCTGAGAAGTAATCAAAAGATCCTCTTCCTGGCAGGCTTATGCTGAGTAAACATGGAGGGAGCAACACCCCCTCTCCTGTCCTCCCCTCCCCTCTCTGTTATTTCTGAAGACTGCTGCCTGCCCAACATTAATGAAGCTGTATATAATATGAATTTAATTCAGTGTGTTTACTAGTTCATTAGGTTTTAGGATAGCAGTTGATCTGATCTCCGGTGGTGGTGGTGAGAGAGGAAGGAATGAAGCAGACTTTGAAGATGATGATGATTCTTTTTACAATGCAGGCAAGCTCCCCATTTATTCACCCCCCCCCCCCCCCTGCTTTATGGGGAAGTTCTCTGCACAGTTTGTCAGTAAAAAAAAAAAGAATCTTCTTGTCACCTACTGTACACTCAACTTACTTCCACTAGACCACTCCACTGTTCTATGAGGCTATAGCGGAAGTAGATTTCAAGGGCATTTTGGAATTTGAAGATAACTGTTGTCAAAGATGAAACGATTTCCAAACTCCAGCCTCTCTCTTCCAGGGCTTTTAAGATCACTGCCAGCCAGCATGTATCAGAGGCCCTGTCCCAAACAATTACCATTAACATGTCATGTACAGGTCATTGCCATGTACTCTGTTGTGTGGGGCACTGGAAGGGCTTTGCAAAGGCAGGGAGGATTCACTGATTTCAGGCAGTGGACTTCTAGCCTGTTCCCAGATCAGTTTATGCTGTTTTGCCAACTACTATAGTCATTGTCATAGGACTTGGCAAGGCAGCACAAAAGGGTGCTGGGAACAGGCTTATGGACTGCTGGACACAGGAGTCAATGTGGACTGGAGGTCTCTCACCTTTATTAGATTATAGCAGTTGGATCTCATGAGGAACCCAAGTCATTGCTGCAGTAGATGTAGGACTTGCAAAAGACATGTCTCTTCCAAACCCCAGCCTCTGCCATATCAGTGTATTTGTTTGCTTTATGGCACCGGGCGAAATATGTACTCAGCTGAGGTTGTTCGATGTTTCCAAATCAAATCAAATCAAATTTTATTTGTCACATACACATGGTTAGCAGATGTTAATGCGAGTGTAGTGAAATGCTTCTGCTTCTAGTTCCGACAATGCAGTAATAACCAACGAGTAATCTAACCTAACAATTTCACAACAGTTCCCTTATACACACAAGTGTAAAGGGATGAAGAATATGTACATAAAGATATATGAATGAGTGATGGTATAGAACGGCATAGGCAAGATGCAGTGGATGGTATAGACTACAGTATATACATATGAGATGAGTAATGTAGGGTATGTAAACATTATATTAAGTGGCATTGTTTAAAGTGGCTAGTGATACATTTTTTTACATCAATTTTTCCATTATTAAAGTGGCTGGAGTTGAGTCAGTATGTTGGCAGCAGCCACTCAATATTAGTGATGGCTGTTTAACAGTCTGATGGCCTTGAGATAGAAGCTGTTTTTCAGTCTCTCGGTCCCTGCTTTGATGCACCTGTACTGACCTCGCCTTCTGGATGATAGCGGGGTGAACAGACAGTGGCTCGGGTGGTTGTTGTCCTTGATGATCTTTATGGCCTTCCTGTGACATCGGGTGGTGTTGGTGTCCTGGAGGGCAGGTAGTTTGCCCCCGGTGATACGTTGTGCAGACCTCACTACCCTCTGGAGAGCCTTAGGTTGTGGGTGGAGCAGTTGCCGTACCAGGCGGTGATACAGCCCGACAGGATGCTCATGATTGTGCATCTGTAGAAGTTTGTGAGTGCTTTTGGTGACAAGCTGAATTTCTTCAGCCTCCTGAGGTTGAAGAGGCGCTGCTGCACCTTCTTCACAACGCTGTCTGTGTGGGTGGACCAATTCAGTTGGTCCGTGATGTGTACGCAGAGGAACTTAAAACTTACTACCCTCTCCACTACTGTCCCGTCGATAGGGGGGTGCTCCCTCTGCTGTTTCCTGAAGTCCACGATAATCTCCTTTGTGATATCCATCTGTAGCATGTGGGAGCTACCATCTCTCAGAAAGACAGAGAGTGAGTGTGAGGGTCGGGATGGACCTTATGCATGCATGGCTGCCTGCCCTGGGCCATACAGCAGGGGCCATCTTGGTAGCCTTCCAGGAGAAACATCCACAGCAGCCCAGCTGCCCACCACTGGAGCTGTGACAGGGCTGGAACTACACACGTACTAACATGTGTATAACTAACATAACATAAACTAACATAACATATAATATACCACACTTACAGTACATTCAGAAGTGATTTATAGGATATCTGTGGATGAAACTCCCCACCTCCCCTCCCCTGTATTGCCGGCCCCACCCCATCCACCCCCCCACCCCCCCCCTCCTACACCCTGGATGCATCCCAAATGGCACCCTATTCCCTATTTAGTGCACTACTTTTGACCAGGGCCCATAGTTTGCGTTCTTCAGGCTGTTGCAGCTTGCATAGTGAGAGGGTTAAGATGAAATCAGTAAATTATATTGTAACTACTGTATGTTTGGAGCTGATAATGCGTTCAGAGAGATGCATTGTGTTGGCTTGGCCACTGTAGGTCTGACCTGGATGCATGGCCTTAGTTTCCCTTGGCCTCTATATGTAATTGGAGAGTGCCTTGTGTCCCCCAAATGGCACCCTATTCCCTTTATAGTGCACTACTTTTGACAAGGGCCCATAGGTCAAAAGCTCTGGTCAAAAGTAGTGCACTATATAGGGAGGTACAGTGCCATTTGGGACACACACTTAACCTTCCTTTCATTGGCCTCCAGCACTATACAACTACCTCTGTATTTGTGACATGCAATATACAGGCAGACCATGGTAATGCCTACAGTGTGAAAGGAAGAAACAGCTTTTTGAGAGATACTTGACCATGCCTTGTTGATGAAAGTCTCTAAAACCTGAAAATAAGTGTGGTCTGAACTGGCAAGTGGACTGTCCTCCAATACACTGTCCTCCAATACACCTTTGGAAAAGCATGGAACACACACACACAACCCATTCACTCTTACTAGAATACATTTTTTATAATTGATGGCTGTTAAAAATAGATCCTGTAGTGGTTATATTGAGCTGTGACCGAGGCAGAGGGCAGAGGCAATATCCAATGCTTACCGTAGTGGAACAAGGCTACATTTAAATTGAAAAAGCTGAAATGAAATAGGCTCCTTCATGTTTTCCTCATATGTTTTTGCTTTGTTGCATAATTGCTGTGTATTTTTCCTCAATATGAGTTGACAGTTACACACAGTCTCCTTCAGAATATGGGCACCTACATGAGTGTGGTTTGCTTACTAAAAGTCTTTGCCATACTGAAGAGCTTATGTTCTAGAAGGTTCTGGAAGGCTCATATATCATATCTCATAAGGTTGTAGAGAGCCCATCAGATCAGATCACATCAGATTCTAGAGAGCTCATCAGATCAGATCACATAAGGTTCAAGGTTCTAGAGGGCTCATCAGATCACAGGTTTCTAGAAGGTTCCTGTCCCACAGCCAGAGAGATAGAGTTTGTAACATACTGTAGTGTATCTCATGGTAATGAGGTAAGTGTGAGGCATCTTGGCGGTAACTAGCCCTATACTTTATCCCAACAAACAAAACCAATCAGGACCAATCAGGACAAACATTTCCTTATTTTAGTTAATGATTTTCCAAATCTGAAAAAATCCATTGAAGCGTTACTGTGTTTTAATCTCTACGGACTACACAGCACTAGTTAGTCACAAATCACCTTGTAGGGCTGCTTCTCATACTACCTGATTCTCCTGGTTCTCATACTACCTGATTCACCTGGTTCTAATACTAGTTGATTCTCCTGCTTCTCATACTACCTGATTTTCCTGGTTCTCATACTACCTGATTCTCCTGGTTCTCATACTACCTGATTCTCCTGGTTCTCATACTACCTGATTCTCCTGGTTCTCATACTACCTGATTCACCTGCTTCTCATACTACCTGATTCTCCTGGTTCTAATACTACCTGATTCTCCTGGTTCTCATACTACCTGATTCACCTGGTTCTAATACTAGTTGATTCTCCTGGTTCTCATACTACCCGATTCTCCTGGTTCTAATACTAGTTGATTCTCCTGATTCTCATACTACCTGATTCTCCTGGTTCTAATACTACCTGATTCTCCTGGTTCTAATACTACCTGATTCTCCTGGTTCTAATACAAGTTGATTTCCTGGTTCTCATACTACCTGATTCTCCTGCTTCTCATACTACCTGATTCTCCTGGTTCTCATACTACCTGATTCTCCTGGTTCTAATACAAGTTGATTTCCTGGTTCTCATACTACCCGATTCTCCTGGTTCTAATACGAGTTGATTCTCCTGGTTCTCATACTACCTGATTCTCCTGCTTCTCATACTACCTGAATCTCTTGCTTCTCATACTACCTGATTCTCCTGGTTCTAATACGAGTTGATTTCCTGGTTCTCATACTACCTGATTCTACTGCTTCTCATACTACCTGATTCTCCTGGTTCTCATACTACCTGGTTCTCCTGGTTCTAATACGAGTTGATTTTCCTGGTTCTCATACTACCTGATTCTCCTGGTTCTCATACTACCTGATTCTCCTGCTTCTCATACTACCTGATTATCCTGCTTCTCATACTACCTGATTCTCCTGGTTCTCATACTACCTGATTCTCCTGGTTCTAATACTACCTGATTCTCCTGCTTCTCATACTACCTGATTCTCCTGGTATTCATACTACCTGATTCTCCTGCTTCTCATTCTACCTGATTCTCCTGCTTCTCATACTACCTGATTCTCCTGCTTCTCATACTACCTGATTCTCCTGGTTCTCATACTACCTGATTCTCCTGGTTCTAATACTACCTGATTCTCCTGCTTCTCATACTACCTGATTCTCCTGGTATTCATACTACCTGATTCTCCTGCTTCTCATTCTACCTGATTCTCCTGCTTCTCATACTACCTGATTCTCCTGCTTCTCATACTACCTGATTCTCCTGCTTCTCATACTACCTGCTTCTCCTGGTTCTAATACGAGTTGATTTCCTGGTTCTCATACTACCCGATTCTCCTGCTTCTAATACTAGTTGATTCTCCTGCTTCTCATACTACCCGATTCTCCTGGTTCTAATACGAGTTGATTCTCCTGGTTCTCATACTACCTGATTCTCCTGCTTCTCATACTACCTGATTCTCCTGGTTCTAATACGAGTTGATTTCCTGGTTCTCATACTACCTGATTCTCCTGCTTCTCATACTACCTGATTCTCCTGCTTCTCATACTACCTGATTCTCCTGGTTCTCATACTACCTGATTCTCCTGGTTCTAATACGAGTTGATTTCCTGGTTCTCATACTACCTGATTCTCCTGGTTCTAATACGAGTTGATTCTCCTGGTTCTCATATTACCTGATTCTCCTGCTTCTCATACTACCCGATTCTCCTGGTTCTAATACGAGTTGATATTCCTGGTTCTCATACTACCTGGTTATCTTGGTTCTAATACAAGTTGATTTTCCTGGTTCTCATAGTAGTTGGTTCTCCTGGACTGCCTGTTCTCCACTGGAATATGGACTAGATTCAGTGGTGACATTTTATTCATTTCTTTCAGTCGTGGTATTCTGAGTGTGCTCTCCAACGGGCACTAGAGGACCTGGTAATAAAGAAACAGATGATTTATTTATGAAACCTTCAAGCTGTACGTTAACTGTGCGTTGCCAGACGGGGTGTGTATGCTGTGTAGTGTGTGTGTGTGGCTGTTGCCTGGGTTCTTTGTTGGAAGTGAGGGACCTTGGTACTTGCTGAGCTGCCATTGGTGAGTTTATAAGAAGATGAGTCACATGACCTTGTGGATGCTTCCCATTGCCTTGATGGACTGGTTTGCTGTGGAAGTAGACCGGATTGGCTAATAACTCAGGATTCGTAACCTGGTTACTGTACTGTACTGTATGTAGTGCCTCTATTGAAATGTGTGTTGTGAGAGAGAATGTATGCGGGGGAAGCTGGCAGCCCATCCTTGAACCTGCTGCTTGTTTTGAACAGTCAATGATGATTAAAAGATGAATAATGGCATACCATTCACCCATATAGAGAGCGTGGGACAGGACATGGCTGTTTGTCCTGTTGTGCTGCCTGGCTGCAGCCTTGTCTGTTGATAATGAGACCCACAGGGGTTGGTAGTAGGGGTAGGTGTTGTATGTCTGCAGTGCAGCCCCTGTGAAAAGAAGCCCAGGCACCTATACCCTAGCCCTAAACTCAAGCCCAACCCCAGCTCCAGCCGTATACCCCAGGCCCAGCCCTATACCCCAGTCCCAGCCCTATACCCCGACCCAATACTCCAGCCTCAGCCCCATCCCTACATCCTAGCTTCAGCCCTACCTCCAGCCTCAGCTCCAGCTTCCCTTCCATGCCCCATCCCTACATCATGCCCCAGCCTCTCTCCCTACCACAGCCCCAGCCTCATCCTTCAGCCCCCTCCACACCCTCTCTGCCATAGCCCACCTCCATCCTCAGGCCCATCCCTACATCCAGCCCTTCTCTCTCCCCAGCTACCCCCAGCCTCTCTCTTTCCATCCCCATCCCCGAGATGTTATTTTGGGCAGCAGGGATTATTAAACCATCCTCTGACTCACCACTGCTTTTTCATTACCTCCTCACTTTCTATGGAGCTAGACAGCTGCCCCGTGTTCCCTTTGATTTCAAATGCAGCTTGCTCACTGGAATGAAAAATGCAT
The DNA here is from genome assembly GCF_057628025.1 of Oncorhynchus mykiss. Taxonomy (NCBI): domain Eukaryota; kingdom Metazoa; phylum Chordata; class Actinopteri; order Salmoniformes; family Salmonidae; genus Oncorhynchus; species Oncorhynchus mykiss. The sequence goes on along the minus strand of NC_143023.1, from coordinate 27,205,043 downwards.
ACTTAGCAGAACCAGAAAGAAGTGTGTGTGTGTGTGTGTGTGTGCATGTGTGTGTGTGTGTGTGTGTGTGTGTGTGTGTGTGTGTGTGTGTGTGTGTGTGTGTGTGTGTGAGTGAGACGGAAGGAGAGAGAGAATCCGACATAGATTCAGAGAGAATCAAAGAGTGCGAGAGAGAAGTTGGTGGGGAGGCAGGGGGTCTGCCTGCATGAAAATACATTTTCTACCATTGGAAGAAAACAATACTGGAGTTACAATGAATATGTGCTGTTATGAATAGCTTGACAAGTCACAATATGCTCTGTACAGAGCCTGGTGTATGGAGATCAACAATGGTTGACAAGTATTCAACATGCAGTAGACTAGAAAGTTAGAACTTGGAAAATAGAACTCAAATGATGTAAGTCATTATAAAAGAGAAGAGCTGACCTCAGCACTGAACAAACAGAGGCTTGCTATGTGTACTGCACTGTACTGCATTGTACATACTGCACTGTACTGCATTGTACATACTGCACTGTACTGCATTGTACTGTACTGCATTGTATGCACTGCACTGTACTGCATTGCGCTATACTGCATTGTACATACTGTACTGCACTGTACTGTACTGAATTGTACTGAATTGCAGTGCACTGTACTGAATTGTACTGTACTGCATTGTACTGCACTGTACTGAATTGCACTGCACTGCACTGCACTGTACTGCACTGCACAGTAATTATTTCTCTTCAATAGCTGTAGAGAGTAAACCTAAATGTGTTTGCAGTACAGTATATTCAACTGCCATAGGCTGCTATTGGGTTGGGTTGCTGTTGGGTGTTGGCCTGTTTTGGTTTGAAGAATTAGTTGATTCACATGTGGTGAAGTCTGGTCACAGATGAGCAGCAAACACATGTATTTATTCAACTTGCCATGTTTATTGGGTGTGCCTCTGGTGTTGATTACTTTCAGTCAGCCATGAGACTGCTGTGCTTTGCTGTGTGTGTGACTGTGTGTGTGACTGTGCGTGTGACTGTGTGTGTGACCGTGTGCTGCTCCTAGAATACTCCAGTGAACAGACAGACAGTTTGGCAAACAGAAGTGTTTTGTGTCTAGATGCTGTTTTTGAAATTTGAACGATGTACAGACAGTTAGTTAGATACTTATATGTTCTCTTCGGGGAGAAGCAGTAGCATAGACTAGAGTACCATCTTTATGCTTTTCTCTGTTGGGCTCGGCCTACGTAGCTTGGCAGTGGCGCTAGCTGCTTGACAGGAGACATAGTTGGCAGTGTGATGTCTGTTTAGCTTTAAAGTCAGGAGTATGATATAAACATGGCATTAACACACAGGGCTGCAACAGCCCTGCTACCATGGTCAATTAGAGGTGTGTGGTGTGTGTGTGTTTTTATGGTGTGTGTGTGTGTTGTGCAGGCTATGATGATTGTGGTGTTACGGGACATCTTGTCTGCTCTGTTCCATCCAGAATGTTCTGAACATTGCCAGCTGTCCCACCACTGTGTGTGTGAGAGGACTGTATAGGTTTACAATGTTATTGAATGTCACATTAGAACATTCCATGCCGTCCTGTTGAGAGACAGTCTCAGGTCTCCCTCTGGTTTGCAAATGTTAACACTGCACGTGTGTGTCCCAAATTGCACCATATTCTCTATATAGTGCACTGCTTTCCCTATGTAGTGCATTGTGGTGTCATTTGGGACACAGACCCAGATGTTGTTGAGGGAGAGACAGACAGTGCAGGCCAGGGGTTTACTGGGGGCTGGGCGTGGGAGATGGGCTGGTTGGCACAACACTCCTTTTTAAAGACCAGCTTATTCAGTAAGAGTACTGCTGTTTCCTCCCTCTGTGTGTCCTCACTCACCCAGTTTAACAGGCCCACAGAGGAGTTACTGGAAATCAGAGTCCCATTGCAGAGTCCCATACTACTGCATCCATCCACTATACTCCCTCACTCCACTACCACAGAAGGGCCCAGCTAAAACAGGTCATTGGAAGAGGCTACGTCATTATGGTGGCGCAGCTTCAGAAAAACTATTTGATCCATTTGGTGATGCGCACTAATAATGGTAGATAGATAGAGATTATCTCTCTCTCTCTCTGTCTCTCATATTTGATGCCCTGAAATCCCTTTGGGGAGGGAGAAAACATGCATACGAGGCGCCCCAAATGGCACCCTGTTCCCTATATAGAGCACAACTTTTGGGCCCTGGTCAAAAGTAGTGTACTGCATAGGGGATAAGGGTGCCATTTGGGACACAGACATAATTTGTTCAGTTTCAGGAGGATCATTGTGGTCAGAGCGCAACTCTGTTGAATGGGATTATAGGTCAGTCTGATCTACAGGGTATGCTGCCTGCCTGCCTGGGTTTCATTGGGTGATAACCGACTCGCAGCCAGTAATCAGCTGAGGAGAGGAGCTAACATCCAGTACTGTAATCCTCTCCTGGAGAGGACGCCATTGCTCGACCTCCAGGCACACACACATACGCGCGCACACACACACCAGGGTATTAAACCAGAACTCTCCGGCCTCCACAGTTCCCATCCCAGCAGCCTTTGCAGCAGCAGGTTGTGCTGTAAGTGGTGCCCATCGCCCCTGTCCGGCAGTGTGGCCAGGACGGTAGCAGTGGGAAGAGAGAGAGGACACAGCTGGCAGACTGGACAGGGAGGATGAAAGGGAGCTGTCTCTCTAAACTAAAGCCACTAATTCTGGATGAATGTCATTTTGGATCATTTGCATGACGGCGTTTTGAGGGGCCACAAGTCTCCGTTTTTGTTGCTGTGAAATTTTACATCTTGGAGTCTTGGATTGTACTGTAGTTAGGCCACTGGGGATTGGCTGGGTGTGTGTTAGCCGTGTAGTAACACCACTAAGGTTTGTCTGGGTGAGTGTTAGACTTGTAGTAACACCAGTAAGGATTGGCTGGCTGGGTGTCAGCCTTGGGGGCCTCCAGACAGGCGGCAGGCGGGCGGCTGACTCAGTCTTGGAACTAGTCGCTGTGACGATGCATGGGCTCTAAATGGACTCTGAGTAGTTTCTCCTTTCTATCTCTTCCCAGACTGGTCGTGTGTCTCTGATTCCTCTTTGTTGAGACATGAACACTCAGCCTGTCTTTTCACTTATCTCATTTTAATAGACTTTTCCCTCCCCCGACCATATGTGGTCGTCATTAGGCGGACCAAATTTTCTGTAAGATGGAGAGCTGTAGCTACGCAGCGCTAGTCATTTGTTTTCATTTGACTTCTCTCCATTATCCGTGAAGTCGAGGTGGCACAATCCCCACGGGGGGCAGGCTGGCGTTTTAGCCGTGATTGCTTTTCACTCTCTTATTTAACATGTTTCAGCACTACCCCAGCCTGATCCTGCTGCTGGTGCATCACACAGGCGGAACCGGAGTGCAGGTGGTGCGTCAGAGTCGGAACCGGAGTGCAAAGACCACGCATAGCCCCTCTCCGTCTTGCTCAGTCTCACTATAGTAGGGAAATAACACAAGGACGTTCCTGAGAAGGACAGAGGGTTGAAAACAAACAGCAAAGCGGCTCGGTCTGAAGCGGAATTGTTTTGGATGTTTTGGAGCTGAAAACTAAAAGTGAGAGACCAAGGCCATGTGTTTGCGTGGAGCAGCGAGGAGGCACTTTGAGATTAACTGCGTCCCTGGATCTGACAGTAGAATACAGTAAGGTTTTTTATCATCTATTGTTGCATATCAGTCCTCAATGCTGTCAGCCTCAACTAGGACTGTTGGACACCTTTTCTTATTGTCTTGCCTACCCAAACTTTACTGTGGAATTTTATTTTCACATAGTCCTTTCTAACACTATGATGGATGTGTAACCAGTGCGGCAGGTAGTTACCAGGGACCTCACGATACGATATTATCATGATACTTAGGTGCCGATACAATATGTATTGCTATTCTCACTATTCTATATGCATTGCGATTCGATACGGTGATTTTATTGCGATTTGAATATCTAAATATATTGCTCTAACTACAATAGAGAGACATAATAAAAACAAGTTTTGATCGGTCATGGAAATAAAAGTGCTGGAAACAAGTTGGTTTACTATTTAAAAAGAAGATGGAGAGCAAGCGAGTACATGCTAATACAGCCAACTAGCGCTAGCTAACACTACCTAGCAAAAAGGTAGTGTTGTACAAGTCGATACTTTTCATTTTGTCCAAAATAATACTGCCAAATGTTTTTCCCCCATCTCCAGTAACCAGACCAGTAAGCTCCTCTTGGCTGGCCTCAGCATAGAGGTGAGATGCTCTCTAGTACTGTTGATTATTATTATCCCTGCACTAATAGCAGTATGAACATAGAATTATGTCTGCTCTGACATAAAGTAGGGGGTTTAACGATGGGAATTGAGGAAGGGAATTCTGTGTGTGTGTGTGTGTGTGTGTGTGTGTCTCTGTGTCTGTGTGTGCGTGTGCGTGTTGGTGCGTGTCAGTGTATGTATGTATGTATGTATGTATGTATGTATGTGATTGTGAGTGTGAAACCAGCAGTAACCATGAAGGGTACATCAGTCACTGAAAGCTTTCTCATTGACTTTCCCTTATTGATCTTTCCTGTTGTGGCATTCCTTTGTTTTTTAATGGAATATCAGCATAGCCCCAGGAAACAGTGAAAAAGGCCTTCCTTCTCTAATTCTAATCTAAGAACATCTTATGAATCTTTGGTGAAACTAAACTATAGCGCCCTTGTTATATGTTCATGTTGCAAAGATCAATGCTTTATTGCTATTGTCCACTTCAGGATAGTTTGTGGCATTGTGTAAATGTGAAAAGACATTACAAAAACAAACACAGGACAGAGATAGTGACATGCAATATGTTGTTCATGTAAGCAGAGCAGCATGTACAGCACTCCCATCTTTGACATTGTACTCCCAGCTTTGACCTTGCACTCCCATATTTGACCTTGTACTCCCATCTTCGATATGTAAAAAAGGTTCTACACAGTATCTTAAGAATGGTTTCTGGGTCGATCAGGTCAGGAGAACGATGGGAGCTTTAAGCTCTGCGAACAGCACACACACACACCTCCTATCTCCTCTCACTGTAAATAAGTCAGAGGCTGTGTTTTGCAGATGTTCCCAATAATGTATGTTTGATAACCCCGTTTTTATGACAACCTGCATCAAACATTCATGATTTGTCACCACAGAGGGCATCCTGCTGGAGCCCCAGAAAACACTTAATCATCACCACACACCCATACGCACGCACGCACGCACACACACACACACACACACACACACACACACACACACACACACACACACACACACACACACACACACACACACACACACACACACACACACACACACACACACACACACACACACACACACACTAACAACACACAACCTATATACCAGTCACATGCATCACCATGTTAAAGAGCACCACATTTAAATCAAATCTAATTTTATTGGTCACATACAGATATTTAGCAGATGTTATTGTGGGTGTAGTGAAATGCTTATGTTCCTAGCTCCAACAGTGCAGTAATATCTAACAATTCACAACAACACACAAATCTAAAAGTAAAATAATGGAATTAAGAAATGTATAAATATTAGATTAACTAAAATACAGTAGACTAGAATACTGAATATACATATGAGATGAGTAAAACAGTATGTAAACATGATTAAAGGGACCAGTGTTCCATTATTAAAGTGACCAGTGGTTCCATGTCTATGTTTATAGGGCAGCAGCCTCTAAGGTGCAGGGTTGTTTAACCAGGTGGAAGCCGGCTAGTGATGGCTATTTAACAGTCTGATGGCAGTTGCCGTACCAGGCGGTGATACAGCCCGACAGGATGATCTCAATTGTGCATCTCTAAAAGGTTGTGAGGGTTTTAGGGGCAAAGCCAAGTTTCTTCAGCCTCCTGAGGTTGAAGAGGCACTGTTGCGCCTTCTTCACCACACTGTCTGTGTGGGTAGATCATTTTAAGATCCTCAGTGATGTGTACGCAAAGGAACTTTCCACCTTCTCCACTGTGGTCCCGTCAATGTGGATGGGGGCGTGCTCCCTCGGCTGTTTCCTGAAGTCCACAATCAGCTCCTTTTAGTTTTTTTGACGTTGAGCAAATTGAAGTGGATCTAGGGTGTCAGGTAAAGTAGAGGTGATATGATCCTTGGCTAGCCTCTCAAAGCACTTCATGATGACAGAAGTAAATGCTACAGGACGATAGTCATTTAGTTCATTGACCTTTGCTTTCTTGGGTACAGGAACAATCTTGAAGCAAGTGGGGACAGCAGACTGGGATAGGGAGATTGAATATGTCCGTAAACACTCCAGCCAGGTGGATGCTCTGAGGATGCGGCTCGGGATGCCGTCTGGGCCGGCAGCCGTGCGAGGGGTAGCACGCTTAAATGTCTTACTCACGTCGGCCACGGAGAAGGAGAGCCCACAGTCCTTGGTAGCGGGCCACGTCGGGGGCACTGTGTTATCCTCAAAGCGGGCAAAGTTTAGCTTGTCCGGAAACAAGACGTCGGTGTCCGCGATGTGGCTGCTTTTCCCTTTGTAATTTGTAATTGTCTGTAGTCCCTGCCACATACGTCTTGTGTCTGAGCCATTGAATTGCAGCTCCACTTTGTCTCTGTACTGACGTTTTGCCTGTTTGATTGCCTTACGGAGGGAATAACTACACTGTTTGTATTCGGCCATATTCCCTGTCATGGTTAAATGAGGTGGTTTGTGCTTTCAGTTTTGCATGAATGCTGCCATCTACACACGGTTTCTGGTTTGGGTAGGTTTTAATAGTTGAACTCAGTCACCGTGTTTGTGTATTCATCAATGTTATTGTCAGAGGCTACCTGGAACATATTCCAGTCTGTGTGAAGCATGGATTCCAATTGGTCAGACCAGCGTTGAATAGACCTTAGCACGGGTACTTCCTGTTTGAGTTTCTGCCTATAGGAAGGGAGGAGCAAAATGGAGTCGTGATCAGATTTGCCGAAAAGAGGTAGGGGGAGTGCCTTGTAGGCATTTCAAAAAGTTGAGTAGCAGTGGTCCAATGTTTTTCCAGAGCGAGTACTACAGTCAATGTGTTGGAAGAACTTCGGTAGCGTTTTCCTCAAATTACCTTTGTTAAAATCCCCAGTTACAATAAATGCGGCCTCAGGATATGTGGTTTGCAAAATGTCCAGTGTAGTTCTTTGAGGGCTGTCGTGGTATCGGCTTGAGGGGGAATATACACGGCTGTGACTATAACCGAAGAGAATTCTCTTGGGAGTTATTACGGTCGGCATTTGATTGTGAGGTGTTCTAGGTCAGGTGAACAAAAGGACTTCAGTTTCTGTATGTTATCACAATCACAACATGGGTAGTTAATCATGAAACATACAACCCCGCCTTTCTTCTTCCAGGAGAGTTCTTTATTCCTGTTTGCGTGATGTACTGAGAACCCAGCTGGCTGTATGGACAGGGACTGTATATCCCGAGAGAGCCATTTTTCAGTGAAACAGAGTATGCTACAATCCCTGATGTATCTCTAGAAGGAGATCCCTGCCGTGAGCTGGTCTACTTTATTATCCAGAAACTGAACATTAGCGAGTAATATACTCAGAAGAGGTGAATGGTGTGCACACCTCCTGATTCGGACTAGAAGTTCACTCCGAAAAAGTATTTTCCTCCGGCGGTGTTTTGGAGTAGCCTCTGGAATAAGTTCAATTGCCTGGGGGTACAAAAACTGGCCATAATGCTGGTGAATTTCCACCACTCTGATATCCAGAAGATATTTCCAGCAGAATGTAATAACACAAAAAAGATCTGGGCTAATAATGTAAGAAATGACACACAAAAAAACGAAATACTGCAAAGTTGCCAAGGAGCTAGAAGCAGAGCTGCCATATCTGTCAGCGCCATCTTAACATGTTATCCTCTGAACAATCAATCTAATGTTCTACCTAAACCATTCTATCTAGACCATTCTAGAACATCTGTAGACATATGTTAGTACAGAACACACAGCTCCTCCTCACCCTCCATTTGGCAAATCTGACCATAATTCTATCCTCCTGATTCCCTCTTACAAGCAAAAAGTAATGCAGGAAATACCAGTGATTCGCTCAATACGGAAGTGGTCAGATGATGCAGATGCTCAGCTATAGGACTGTTTTGCTAACAGATTGGAATATGTTCCTGGACTCATCGAATGGCACTGAGGAGTATACCACATCAGTCACCGGCTTCATCAATATGTACATTGATGACGTTGTCCCCACAGTGACCGTACGTAAAGTTCAAATAATTGTTTACAGAATTGTTTATTTCACTTATCTATTCACTATATCACAATTCCAGTGGGTCAGACGGTTACATACACTAAGTTGACTGTGCCTTTAAACATCTTGGAAAATTCCAGAAAATGATGTCAAGGCTTTCAAAGCTTCTGATAGGCTAATTGACATCAGTTGAGTCAGTTGGAGGTGTACCTGTGGATGTATTTCAAGGCCTACCTTCAAACTCAGTGCCTCCTTGCTTGACATCATGGGAAAATCAAAAGAAATCAGCCAAGACCTCAGAAAAATAATTGTAGACCTCCACACGTCTGGTTCATCCTTGGGAGCAATTTCCAACCGCCTGAAGGTACCACATTCATCTGTACAAACAATAGTACCCAAGTATAAAGAAGAAGCCACTGCTTCAAAACAGCCATCGAGCCAGGCTATGGGGACAGATATCGTACTTTTTGGAGAAATGTCCTCTGGTCTGATGAAACAAAAATAGAACTGTTTGGCCATAATGACCATTGTTATGTTTGGAGGAAAAAGGGGGAGTCTTGCAAGCCGAAGAATACCATCCCAATCGTGAAGCCCGGGGGTGGTAGCATCATGTTGTGGGGGTGCTTTGCCGCAGGAGGGACTGGTGCACTTCACAAAATAGATGGCATCAAGAGGGAGGAAAATTATGTGGATATATTTAAGCAACATCTCAAGACATCTGTCAGGAAGTTAAAGCTTGGTCGCAAATAGGTCTTCCAAATGAACAATGACCCCAAGCATACTTCCAAAGTTGTGGCAACATGGCTTAAGAACAACAAAGTCAAGGTATCACAAAGCCCTGAACTCAAGCCTATAGAACAGTTGTGGGCAGAACTGAAAAAGCTTGTGCGAGCAAGGAGGCCTACAAACCTGACTCAGTTACACCAACTCTGTCAGGAGGAATGGGCCAAAATTCACCCAACTTATTGTGGGAAGCTTGTAGAAGGCTACCCGGAACGTTTGACCCAAGTTAAACCATTTAAAGGCAATGCTACCAAATACTAGTTGAATGTACATTATGTAAACTTCTGACCCACTGGGAATGTGATGAAAGAAATAAAAGCAGAAATAAATCATTCTCTCTACTATTATTCTGGAATTTCACATTCTTAAAATAAAGTGGTGATCCTAACTGACCAAAGACAGACACTTTTTACTAGGATTAAATGTCAGGAATTGTGAAAAACTGAGTTTAAATGTATTTGGCTAAGGTGTATGTAAACTTCCGACTTCAACTGTACATACCCCAACCGGAAGCAACATCTTCACTGAGCTAAAGAGTAGATCTGCCATTTTCAAGGTGCGGGACTCTAACCCGGACGCTCATAAGAAATCCTGCAATGTCCTCAGATGCACCATCAAACAGCCAAAGTGTAAATACAGGACTACGCTCGTCGGATGTGGCAGGGCCCTAAACCCCTAAACCCCAATTTTCATACCGCCCCAACAGATCCACAGACGATGCCATCTCTATTGCATTCAACACTGCCCTGTCCCACCTGGACAAAAGGAGCACCTACATGAGAATACACGACTGTATTGAATATAGCGTAGCGTTTAACACCATATTGCCCTCAAAGCTCATCAATAAGCTAAGTACCCTAGGACTAAACACCTCCCTCTGCAACTGGATCCTGGACTTCCTGACTGTCCGTCCCCAGGTGTTAAGGGTAGGGAACAACACATCTGCCATGCTGATCCTCAACACAGGGGCCCCTCAGTGGTGCGTGCTTAGTCCCGTCCTATACTCCCTG
>NC_143023.1:27155000-27190000 GCF_057628025.1 Oncorhynchus mykiss | reverse complement strand
GATGGGGACCCTCGGCGTGGGGCCCCACGGAGGTACCAAGATGCTGAGGCGGCGCGGGGGGAGTACCGTGGTGGGCGTGGCCGCTGGCGCTCCCAGGAGGACTACCCTCTGGACCAGGACGGGCCCTACCCTCTAGACGGGCCCTACCCTCTAGACGGGCAGCCCAGTGAGTATGAGCTGCAGCGCCAGCGCCAGGAGGAGTACCAGACACGCTACCGCTCCGACCCCAACCTGGCCCGTTACCCCGTCAAGCCCCAGCCCTACGAGGAGCAGATGAGGATGCATGCTGAGGTGGGCCGGGCCAGGCACGAGAGGCGCCACAGTGATGTGTCTCTGGCCTACACGGAGCAGGACGAGCCCCAGGGACCAATCCGCCTGTCCAGACAGCACCTGACCGAGCGCCGGCCGCCCATGGTGGGCCAACGCTCCTACTCCATGGACAGAAACTCCCCCACCCCTGGAGGCCACCACCGGATCTCCAACCACAGCCCCCCCACCCCACACCGCAGCCCCGTGCTGGGGGACAGGTCAGGGGACATGAGGCGGGGGCCAGGGGAGCCAATAGGGTTCAGGGGTCATGATTATCTGGACCCCAGCTCTGCAGTCAGGAAGACCAAGAGGGAGAAGATGGACACCATGTTGAGGAACGACTCTCTGAGCTCTGACCAGTCCGAGTCCATCAGGCCGCCGCCACCAAAGCCCCACAAAACCAAAAAGGGGGGTAAGATGCGGCAAGTGTCCCTGAGCAGCTCGGAGGAGGAACTGGCTACCACGCCGGAGTACACCAGCTGTGAGGACGTGGAGATAGAGAGTGAGTCTGTCAGTGAGAAAGGTAGGAACACACTTCCTCCTGCTCTCTCTCTTTCAACTCTCATGCTGTACACTAGGGGGCAATCTGAAAAGGCAACCTATTCCCTATAGTGCACTACTTTGTAGGGCTCTCTCTTTTACTAGGGGAAAATCTGAAAAGGCAACCCATTCCCTAGATAGTATTGCTCTATATAGGGAATATACTTTTGGCTCTGGCCAAAAATCGTGCACTATATAGGGAATAGACTGTCATTTGGGAAGCACTGTGTTATGTCAGGGATAGTCAAATCACCTTTGCATTATTCATTGGGAAGTGTATTCAGTGTCACTGTCAGCTCATGTTGAACATGTTTATTGACTAATTACCACTGTTCCATATTCAGTGAGTTAGTGGTACGACAGTAGTCTGCTAGCTCCATATGTTCAGTACAGAGGACTGAGTGCCATTGATGAGTAAAGAGCACCATACCATCACAACTCTCTTCTCAGTTGCCCTTAATTAAATGAAAGAAACTACAACGTTTATCCATGAAAACAATACCAGATGTTCTGTATATGTTCTGTATTGTCAGGCTTGCATAACTAAAGTGACTATCTGATTTTGGTTTTAGGGAGCGCAGTCAGTGTAAGTGAATACATGTGTTTTAATGTAGGCCTCGTGGTCTCATTTATAATAAATAATATGATATGTAGATTATGATAGGAATTTGATCTTATTAATGAGCCGTCGCTTAAAAACTAACCTTTTATTTTCTCACGGTCTATGGTCTGTCTGTGTCTTTGTTACGTGATCTGACCTGTTTTGTGTGTGTGTGTGTGTGTGTGTGTCAATTCTATTCTACACTGTTCAGCAACTGTGTGGAGGGAGCTTATTATGTCGACAGGGCATAATAAATGGCATGTAAATGTCTATGCAAGAGTGTGTGTGTGTGTGTGTGTGTTGGGCTGCTGCTCTAGATACCTTATCCTGTCTCTGTCCTCCTGTAGCACACATTGCAGGGCCTGTCTGTGGGTTAGTCTGTGATGCTGCTTTTGAACGGCCTCTGGCTGAACAATGTCATCAGTCGTGCATATTATTGAATGAATGTACGGCAAATGCAATTAAAAGTGGTATAATAATTAGGGTTTCTCCCTGTAGGATTCTAGCATTGCAAGACGTGTGATCTTGCACGCTAACATGAAAGGTTCCTTGCACTGATAAGCTCGCGAGATCAGGCTACTTGTGAGGCCAGTAGGATTCCCCCTGCACGACAACTCAACTCTGTTGGATCAGCCAGGGAGGACAGGATGGGATTGGAGTAGACAGTGGAGTCGAGTCGTGAGCTGGGTTGGGCTGAGTGGAAGTTTGGAGATCAAATGGTTTTTGAATGGCTTACTTCTAGCTCCTAGTCCCTAACTCCTAGTCCCTAACGCTTAGCCCCTAACTCCTAGTCCCTAGCTACTAGCCCCCTCTCCTCTAGATGCAGGCAGATAGTTGTTATGAATTATACATTCATCTCATACTACTGTACCACAATGCTTCTGAACGATCAAACCACCCTCGCCCTCTGGTGATAACGTTAAGGACACTAACAAAGTCCCAGATAGAGAGAGAGATTAGGCCTGGGCCGGCGGAGGAGCGGTCACCGTGCTGAAAGTAGGCTGGCTTTGTGGTTTCCATATTAGTCCTTTAAAAAGGCAGACCGCTTCTAAAGGCGTTTCCAAGTGTTTGTAGAGATGTTTCTGAAGAGTGACCTATATAGATTCCCCTCTAAAGCAGACTGTATGGCACATCTACACTCACGGGTTACTTCCCTGTGTGCTGTCTCTGTCTCCTTTGGATGACTGTGAAGGACTGACTGATGTGAGTTAGTCCCTCTACACGGTCCCTTTCACATAGCTTGAAAGTGAAACAGGCATAGTTATTATTTGTATTTGTATTTATGATGGATCCCCGTTTGCTGCTATCAGATATAAAGCTGCAAAAATTGAAATGTACAGTGCATTCGGAAAGTATTCAGACCCCTTCCCCTTTTCCACATGTTCATGTTACAGCCTTATTCCAAAATGTATTAAGTAAATCTTTTTCCTCCTCAATCTACATACAATACCCCAGAATGACAAAGTGAAAACTGTTTTTTATTTATTTATGTAAATGTATTAAAAATTAAAAACAGATACCTTATTTATGTATGTATTCAGACCCTTTGCTATGAGACTTGTAATTGAGCTCAGGTGCATCCTGTTTCCATTGATCATCATTGAGATGTTTCTACAACTCGATTGGAGTCCACCTATGGAAAATGTAATTGATTGGACATGATTTGGAAAGGTACACACCTGTCTATATATGGTCCCAGAGTTGGCAGTGCATGTCAGAGCAAAAACCAAGCCATGAGGTCGTAGAGCTCTAAGACAGGATTGTGTCATAGCACAGGTCTAGGGAAGGGTACCAAACATTTCTGCTCCACTGAAGGTCCCCAAGAACACAGTGGCCTCCATCATTCTTAAATGGAAGAAGTTTGGAACCACCAAGACTCTTCCTATAGCTGGCCAACCGGCCAAACTGAGGAATCGGCGGAGAAGGGCCTTGGTCAGGGAGGTGACCAAGAACCCGATGGTCACCGCAGACAGAGCTCCAGAGTTCCTCTGTGGAGATGGGAGAACCTTCCAGAAGGTCAACCATCTCTGCAGCACTCCCCCAATCAGTCCTTTATGGGCGGCAGGTAGCCTTGTGGTTAGAGCGTTGGACTAGTAACTGAAAGATTGCAAGATCAAATCCCCGAGCTGACAAGGTCGTTCTGCCCCTGAACAAGGCAGTTAACCCACTGTTCCTAGGCCGTCATTGAAAATAAGAATTTGTTCTTAACTGACTTGCCTAGTTCAATAAAGGTCAAATAACAAAATTGAAATGGGAGAGTGGCCAGACTAAAGCCACTCCTCAGTAAAAGGCACATGACTTGGAGTTTGCCAAAATGCACCTAAAGGACTCTCAGACAATGAGAAACAAGATTCTCTGGTCTGATGAAACCAAGATTGAACTCTTTGACCTGAATACCAAGTGTCACTCCTGGAAGAAACCTGGCCCCATCCCTACGGTGAAACATGGTGGTGGCAGCATCATGCTGTGGGGAAGTTTTTCAGCGGCAAGGACTGGGAGACTAGTCAAGATCGAGGGAAAGATGAATGGAGCAAAGTATAGAAGAGAGATCCTTGATAAAAAACCTGCTACAGAGCACTCAGAACCTCAGACTGGGCGAAGGTTCACCTTCCAACAAGACAACAACCCTAAACACACAGCCAAGACAACGCAGGAGTGGTTTCGGGACAAGTCTGTGAATGTCCTTGAGTGTCCCAGCCAGAGCCCGGACTTGAACCCAATCGAACATCTATGGAGAGACCTGAAAATAGCTGTGCAGCGATGCTCCCCATCCAACCTGACAGAGCTTGAGAGGAACTGCAGAGAAGAATGGGAGAAACTCCCCAAATACAGGTGTGCCAAGCTTTTAGTGTCATACCCAAGAAGACTCGAGGCTGTAATCGCTGCCAAAGGTTCTTCAACAAAGTACTGAGTAAAGGTTCTGAATACTTATGTAAATGTAATATTTCAGTTTTTTTATTTGTAAACATTTCGAGAAAACTGTTTTTGTTCTGTCATTATGGGGTATTGTGTGTAGATTGATGATGGGAAAAAAACGATTTAATCCATTTTAGAATAAGGCTGTAACAAAATTTGGAAAAATTCAAGGGGTCTGAATATTTTCCGAATGCACTGTATGTTGTTCTTGAAGAAAAGCTAAACATTAGGATCCTCCACTAAATAGTCAGGTCGACGTTTATTGTCATGTGTCTTGCCCTGGAGGTAGAATTCAGCGGTTTACGCTTGATAGGCCAACTGCTAAGTCAAAATGGGCTGTATTGTAATCATTCATGAAATCAGAAATTCGCATTTTGGTCTTAATTGAAGGTTAGTGTTATGTGTTAGCGTTAGGTTTAAAATCAAATTTGAGGACTTTGTGGCTGTGCCAGCTAGTGACCACTCTGCAGAGCTGCCTCCTGGGCAAGACTCATGACAATAAATGCCAACCTGCACTAAATGGTTGGCAAATATCAACATGAATCAACCTAATTTTGTCGGTTTCCCTTCAACACTATAGGATAGGATTCTTTACAGGATAGGAATTATATTGTAAGACATCTGTAAGGGTTTAAGGCCTGTATTTCAGATTTCCACTACTCCTACAGACAACTACTGTACATGCTAAATCGCAACACAGACTCTTCCCTGTCCTCTAGCCTTCCCACATATTTGTTACAACAGGACAATGGTTATAGACAAATAGTCATTTTTCGGAACTAAATGCTCCCCTTGACACACACACGTACACACACACACATTGAATTAAACCCCTTTTTTGTACAGAATTAACATCCAAAGCTATCCTTAAGATGTTGGGCCACTTGACTTACTCCACGCAGGCCCACAGTCGTCATAATTGCAAATAGATTTGGTCAAATCTGTAATTATGGGAGCTTTTACCTTGGCGGTGTCAAAAACAGGAAAGACGGATGAGGAGGAGAGGGAGGAGAAAACAACAGAGAAGAGGAAAGGAGAAAAGAGGACAGGGGAGGAGGGGAGGAACACAGAGCTGCTTCGCAGGTGGAGAGGAGGAGGAGGAGGACGAGGAGAATCCAGGCAGTCAAGATTCACCAGTCCCTGTGTTATGTAACTTTCTTCCTCACACAGGGAGAGAAGTAGCACATGGCTAGGTTAGCACAGACTGGCTCCATTATTGATGCTGTGGGATGGAGGGGGCTTTCCAAGGTTTCACACAGACCAACAGACCGCAGATAGATGAAGAAATCCCCACATTGTATTGTGAAGGTCATGTTAAGGATCACATTCGTGGTGGGGTCACAGAGTAGTTTGAATGTGGACTGCTGAGGCGAAGGGAGGGGAGCTTCTGAGGAATAGGATGTAAGGTTTTGTATTTTGGAGGTAATGGGTTATATACTGTCTGTCATTAAAACACCTTAGTAAGCAAGCACTCAATGATTAGCAATAGGAATGGCGTTTGGCCAGCATAATTTTCCCTTCACCCAGTCAGTCCAGTGTGATGTTGAGGGACGAGCCGTAACCAGATAAGCAGAACATACATTCTAATAGCTTGGGCGGAAGGGAAAAAGCTGAGGAAAAAAGTAAAGAGGTCAGAAAGCACCTTCTGTCCGTCTGTGGCCAGTCAGCAGCACTATGGTCTGCTCTGCTATGTAGTGCACTCCGTGAGCTGC
Organism: Oncorhynchus mykiss; assembly: GCF_057628025.1. NCBI lineage: Eukaryota > Metazoa > Chordata > Actinopteri > Salmoniformes > Salmonidae > Oncorhynchus > Oncorhynchus mykiss. The sequence continues at coordinate 27,183,922 of NC_143023.1, read as the reverse complement.
TTGAATGGCCTGGCCTGGAAGGGCTCTGCTATGTAATGCACTCCGTGAGCTGCTTGACTGGCCTGGCCTGGAAGGGCTCTGCTATGTAGTGCACTGCGTGAGCTGCTTGACTGGCCTGGCCTGGAAAGGCTCTCCTATGTAGTGCACTCCGTGAGCTGCTTGACTGGCCTGGCCTGGAAGGGCTCTGCTATGTAGTGTACTCCGTGAGCTGCTTGACTGGCCTGGCCTGGAAGGGCTCTGCTATGTAGTGTACTCCGTGAGCTGCTTGACTGGCCTGGCCTGGAAGGGAGGGAGGGAGGCCGAGATGGGTGAGGTGAATAGATGGGTGTGTTATGGCAGGTTAAACACACCTCGTGCCATGCTCTTTGACCCTGGGCTTTCTGGGGGTCTGGGAGGGAGGTGAGGGAAGGAGTGATGGAGAGAGAGAGGGAGGAGTTGCCATCAGTAATGGCCTGAGTTCCTGGCTGCTCCTGGCTGGCCCGTCGGTAGTGAGGCTGGGAGACTGATTTAGTGTGACGTCCCTCTCCCTCTGTTTTCCTCCCTATTGATCTCCTGACATGCCGCCTCATGATAGTGCAGGCAGGACAGAAACGAGAAAAGATGAGAGGAGACAGACAGACAGACAGACAGACAGACAGACAGACAGACAGACAGACAGACAGACAGACAGACAGACAGACAGACAGACAGACAGGGAAGGATAGGGGGAGAGAGAGAAAGAGAAAGAGAAAGAGAGGGAGAGAAAGAAGGAGAGTGATGAGAGAGAGAGATTCTCATTACAGCTCTATCTCTGGTCAGGTTCTGTTGAGTAAAGGGCATTCTTCTGTTCAATGCCAGACAAATAAATAAATAATGTTATAGTGTGCGTTTCTACATTGTAAAACAGTACATTGACTATATTTTTTTAATTACAAACAAAAAAACAAATGTCCTAAATAATAATTGATTCTGTAGCTCTTTAACCTGCTACACCTTGGATGTTTTTGGACAATCTGCTTTCACCGACACAAACCACACTGCTAATCTGCTCCCTTTACCTCACAGCATGGATACTATGTTTAAACATAGACAATGTTTCACCTCTCTGTCGCTCTCTGTCTGTCTCTCTGTCTCTTTCGGCTCTCGCCCCCCAAATTGTAGTAAAAACAGCATCAATAATTAATGATCCAATTAATAGTTTACACTGGTTTCTATTGAGTTGTCAAAGTGATGGAGAGCCTGCTGGCAATGAACTCTTTCTCCACTGTCTCCTCCCCACGTTGTGCTGCTGCCGGAACCCTGAATCAGCACTTTGGTGGTGGGCCTCAGCGCCTGCTGCGCCGGGCCCGAGTGAAACCAACTGGCGGGGGGGGGGAGACGAGACGACTGCTGAAGCTCACAATTTATGTCCATGATGAGTCTCCTGTTGTTTGAAGCACCCTCAGCTGGGTTTTTACCGGGCCTCACCAGGGCCACACCTGGGATCAGGGCCCAATTGTGGTTGGCACTGTTAGTTAAACAGGAGGAAGAGAGAGGCAACAGAGGGAGGCCACATTCTCTAGACTGGGACAACAGTAGCCTAGCCCAGCCCCGATCTGAGGGGCGTGGCAGTGGCGGTGGATGGTGTGTGAATGTGTGTGAAAACCTTCAGATGAGCTGGAGAGAGAATGACTGCGGTTCCAGGGACTCACTCTTAGTTTAACACACTGCTTCGGTTCTGTGTCTATGTGATTTCAACATGTCGATTGGGTTTCAACATGTCTGTGGGATTTCAACATGTCTGTGGGATTTCAACATGTCTATATCAGGATAAGGTAAGACCCAGATGCAGACCGTGTCGAAGTAACAATATTTATTACAGCAACAGAGGCAAATGTACAGGACGGCAGGCAGGCTCAGGGGCAGGCAGAGTGGTCGGGCAAGCGGGTTCAGGGTAAGGACAGGCAAGGGTCAAAAACCAGGAGGGCGAGAAAAAGAGAGGCTGGGAAAAGACAGGAGCTGACAGGACGAACGCTGGTAAGCTTGACAAACCAGAGGAAATGGCAATAGACAAACAGAGAACACAGGTATAATTACACAGGGGATAATGGGGAAGATGGGTGACACCTGGAGGGGGGGTAGACACAATCACAAAGACAGGTGAAACAGATCACGGTGTGACAGTCTATGGGATTTAAACATGTCTATGGGATTTAAACATGTCTATGCGATTTAAACATGTCTATGCGATTTAAACATGTCTATGGGACTTAAACATGTCTATGGGATTTAAACATGTCTATGGGATTTAAACATGTCTATGGGATTTAAACATGTCTATGCGATTTAAACATGTCTATTGTGATTTAAACATGTCTATGGAATTTAAACATGTCTATGGGATTTAAACATGTCTATGCGATTTAAACATGTCTATGGGATTTAAACATGTCTATGCAATTGAATCATCTGTGACTGTTAGAATTGCAAGCCGTAAGCTGTTTGGGGCTATCATGGACACAATAGCAAAGTCATTTGGTTGCAGCAGCTGAGACAAAGAGAGGCAGGGAGAGGAAAGGCAGCGATGCTAAAGTGTGTTTATGGCGACTGGCAGCAACAACAGCTCAGTGTGTGTGTGTGTGTGTGTGTGTGTGTGTGTGGCAGGGAGGGTAATCAGTGTTGAGTGTTGTCAGCTGTTGGTTCCAGCGGGTCACGGAGGGCACAGCCCATCTGGGGACTTCCATAATGTTTTATCACTGGGCATAACTGTACACAGTAAGTGGTTTTAGTACCCACAGGGACGGGTGAAGGGATGGAGGGCTTGTGATAGGACCAGGGGAGGGGTGAAGGGATGGAGGGCTTGTGATAGGACCAGGGGAGGGGTGAAGGTATAGAGGGCTTGTGATAGGACCAGGGGAGGGGTGAAGAGATGGAGGGCTTGTGATAGGACCAGGGGAGGGGTGAAGGGATGGAGGGCTTGTGATAGGAGCAGGGGAGAGGTGAAGGGATGGAGGGCTTGTGATAGGACCAGAGGAGGGGTGAAGGGATGGAGGGCTTGTGATAGGACCAGGGGAGAGGTGGAGGGATGGAGGGCTTGTGATAGGTCCCGGGGAGGGGTGGAGGGATGGTGATAAGAGGAGGATGGCTGATTGTTTTGGAGAGGACCTGACCTTGCTCTGCCTTGCAGTGTCTCGGCCAGCCTTGAAAGATTTTCATGAATATTAATGTAGAAATGATTTACTGTTTACTCAACTTCCAAAGACGTGATCCTCAACACTCTTGATAGCAACCCTAGAGTAAAGCTACAGAGCAGGCTATACATTTAGAGAGATATTGAGAGAACATCTGATCTCCCTTCCTACCCAAACCTAACAACATTTGCAGCATAAAGCTATTTTTATATTCTTCCAACTGAATTCCCTGACTTCTCCCAGATTGAGTTATGTATTCACCAGGCTAACTGCTTTATGGAGACCTGTCCTTTATAGCTCCATTAGATTATTCTCTTTTCACAGGAAGTGATGCGAAGGAAATGATGCGTGCAGCTTTGGGTTGCAAAAATGCACTGGTTCTATTTAACCTTACCTGTTCCCTGCAGACGTATTGGCACACTGTGCAGTGTGTACTACAGTAAAATCAATCTAGTTGTTTCAGCTAATTATTCTTAAGTAACTGGTTCCACAGCCTATTTTTGGTTTACTCAACTTTTCGGTCCAAGTGTTACCTGAACAACAATTTTGTGCATTTTACTTAAAATAAAGGCTGTGTAACTAGTTACACACAAACACAGCGTTTTCAACACAGGGTTTAAACACTGTTTCCCATCCTTGTTCAATGAACCATAAACAATGAATGAACATGCACCTGTGGAACGGTCGTTAAGACACTAACAGCTTACAGACGGTATGCAATTAAGGTCACAGTTATGAACACTTAGGACACTAAAGAGGCCTTTCTACTGACTGAAAAACACCAGAAGATAGATGCCCAGGGTCCCTGCTTTTAGGCATGCTGCGAGGAGGCATGAGGACTGCAGATGTGGCCAGGGCAATAAATTGCAATGTCCGCACTGTGAGACGCCTAAGACAGGGAGACAGGACAGAGAGCTGATTGTCCTTGCAGAGGCAGACCACGAGTAACAACACCTGCACAGGATCGGTACATCCGAACATCACACCTGCGGGAAAGGTACAGGATGGCAGCAACAACTGCCTGAGTTACACCAGGAAGGCACAATGGTCCATAGTGACAAAATGGGCGACCAAGTGGCTGGCCATACCTCATACTTCATCGCTGTATGCTTTTAATATGAATCATTTCATGATGCCGAATTTGTCTTATTGGGTTGTAAAATTAGTGGCCAATGGAAGCTAATAGTACTTCTAAATAGGAGTGTTTATCAAGAATGTTTAATGTGTTGATATATCTTTCGTTGGCTGAGAGAGATAGACGGAGAGCGAGACAGACACGAATATCTTATGTTAACTTCAAAGAAAGAACACTTCAAAATGACCCCTCCTCTCGACAGGCCTCCTCAGCGCTCCGTACCTCTCCTTCTGTCAGGGACGACTTCCATCCCGCCTTCAACACTACTTTTTTTTTTTTTTCACTACTTCTCACTCTTTTAGTTACCATCATCAACCAGAGGAAACGCTGCTGAAGTCTATAACAACATGATGTCGTTCTAGAAAGCAGGTCCAGAAGTCATGTTGGATCTAAAGATGATGATCTCTCTATCAGGAGAGCGATGGGTTGAGGATGGATGGAGGAGAGAGAGAAGTGGAGGACCGAGGAAGAGAAGAGCGAGAGAGAGAGAGAGAGATGGGCGTTTACAGGGGCTAGTTCTTGGTTTGTCTGAGCAAGCCAGTCTCCATCGATCCCCCTGACCCACATCAGACAGGTTACAGACAGACAGACTGACTGAGCCTTATTGGAAAAAGTGCACACACAGAGAACAGACACAGAGAAAAAGATGAACTCTCTCCATGACTGCTGAAGTCCCTGCCTGGCCTGCTGGGCTGAGGGAATATGTCTCTCTCTCACACACCCAGACCCAGGCTGGTAAGATAGTAGGATGCATGGACGCTATCTTCATTTGAACAATGTGAATTTCTGTCTGTCGAATGCTTTAAAGTTACGACTGCAGAGAGTTACAACGGTATCTTTGGCTAGTTTGCTTCAATAGAATGTCTTGGAAAAGAGGTTTGACTGGCAACATGAGTGAATGATTTATAAGAGTGTTGGGCCTGGTTTGGTCTTGTAACCAATGAGAATTGTTCCAAGACTAAACGCAACCTAAATGTTCTGTGCTTGTGTTGTCTGAACGTGTGTTCATAGTAGTCATGGTCATGTACTCTGTGCCATCGCAGTATTGACTTAAGGGAGGCCCATCTACTGTGTGTGGACTGTATGTTTCTACTCTCTTCACAGGAGCTATTGTTGTTCACCTGTGAGTGTGTGTGTGCGTCAGCACTGTATGTTGGGGTTCTGTGGTCCTCACCTTTCCCTCTCACTGTCTTCTCTTGTGTGTGTGTGTGTGTGTGTGTGTGTGTGTGTGTGTGTGTGTGTGTGTGTGGCTCCCACAGGAGATTTGGATGGCCACTGGTTGGACCATGCTTCATGGCATAGCAGCGAGGCCTCCCCAATGTCTTTGGTGAGACATGCGGAGCCCTGCCCCTAACCCCCCTCCTCCTCCCCTTTCCTCCCCCTCTCAGAGTCCTTTGTCATTTCATGTTTGCTTTGTTTTATTTACACCTCCGCATGGGTTTTCTTCTTTCTTTCTGTTTTTTATCCCACACCTGTAGGGGACAGTCAAAGGGGGAAAAGAAAAACTATTGAGCAGGCATTTTTGTCCGACTCAACACACAACACCTTATCTGAGAGGCAAAAGAAAATGGTTCGCTTTGGGGGCCACTCATTGGAAGAGGACGCAGAATGGTGCGAACCCCAGGTTAAAGACTCTGGCGTTGACACATGCAGTAGCACTACCCTAAACGAGGACAATCAGCATAGCCATAGTGAGAAGGTACTGGAGACTATGTAGCCAAAAGATCTGCATTTTGTTCTTTTTTTCTTTATTTTTCTTTACCTACCTCCTCCGGTCTTTATCTGTCACTAATTGTTAAATAGTAGACATGTTTATTCTTTTTTAAATTTGAATTGATTGATTTTTCTTTGAACTTCGTCTTTATTATTATCCCGGGGACTTGATCAGATTGATTTCATTTCGACAGCAGCTTGCTGGGTGTTGCTGAAATAGGAGATGGGGAACCCCTCTTTATTGTTCTGCTGTTTGCTCTCTGGCAGCATAAAGATCCATAAAACACAACTCTCTTTTTGTCATGGCACACAGCAATGTCCACTCCTCTAGTTGCATGTTGCTAGTTGCTCTGTCTGTTTTGTTATTTTTACTGTAGCGGCCATCTTAGTAACATTACAGTAGGGTAACGACACCTACCTCTCACAGACACAGGCCTTTAGTCCAGTCCCTCACTGGAATGACCCCTCCTCTCCCAACATACACTACCTAGTCAAGTCATTATCCCCCCTAGATCTCCACTCAGTGTAATACCAAAACTAAACCAAGCACTTATAACAGGGACGATTGGATTTGTTTTGCACAGACAAAGTTCTGTTTTTCTTTTTTTCCCTTCCACTGTCATGTTTGTTGTGATTTCATATCTTTTTTGTCTCTCTTCATCTTTGCCTTAATCATCGCCCTGTGCTATTCTTTTGGGAGTTTCATCCATAAATCCTACTTCAGTTCATCTCTTTTTTTGTTTTTTTGTTGCATAATTACATTTTTCTTCATCTGCTTCTACCTGCTCCATTGTGGAGGAGTAGTGCTGTGTGTAGCAGGGCAGAGAGAGGTGGAGTGCTGTGTGTAGCAGGGCAGAGAGTGGTGGACTGCAGTCTTAACCTCCCTCTGCCTTCAGCTAAGGCCTCCCTCACAGACCACCAGACAAAATCTACACTCATCCAAACTCAACTGGATTTGATGCCAATGTGGCTGAGTTTTAAGTGAGATGTTCTAGATACAGTGCAGGTTTTCTCAGATGGTTTGTGTGGAGCCTCTGCTCTGCGGTGACTAGGAAGGCGTGATGGTTTGCCTATTTTACCCTGCATGGGGTGCTGAATGCTCTCTACCTCTTTCCTGTTGGCAGGATCACACACGCCCTGGCATTGGATGTGCAAAATGTTTTATTTTCATTGTGTGATACATTTATCATAACATACCTAGAAAAATGTGAATTGAATCGTTTTAGTGAAAATAGTACCTCAAATCAAATTGAAGTACTTCCATGAAGTATGTTTTTGGACATAGTTAATCATTGCTTAAAATGTGGGCTGTGTTATTGTACATATTGTTTTAACATTTTGCCTTCAACTACAGTACGTATACACAGTAACTGTGATGCAGTAGATACAATATTTTTTTTTGATTTTGGTTATCTAATTGATTTTGATGAACTTGTATTATCTAATTGTGACAATCCGGCTAATCCCAAAAGAAAAAACAAGGTTATATTATCTGAAATGGAAAGGATAGAGACAGAGCTATAATCACCAGATTAGATAACTAAACCAGAGCTTGTGTGATCATTCATTAAGTCAAATGAAGTGATACCCCCCCACCTCACCCCCCACCCTTCACAGGATACACACTTTTCTGAAGAAGTCTTTTTTGAAGTGAATCTGGTGTGGATGAGTTGTAAAACACAAGGTGTGTTGTTGCTGTGTGTGTTCCTATAGCATCCAGTGACATGGCAGCCCTCCAAAGATGGGGAGCGCCTAATAGGGCGGATTCTGCTCAACAAGCGGATGAAGGATGGAAGTGTACCTCGAGACTCAGGAGCACTGCTGGGACTGAAGGTGAGTCTGCCCCGTCTGTCTGACCTTTCTGTCTGGACTTCTGTCTATCTACTGGGACCAGTCTGACCTGATGGTCAGAGGTCGTTTATTATTTCAGCTGTCCATCACTATTCAAAGGTTGCTTCCCAAATGGTATCCTACTCCGTATGTAGAGGGAATGTGTTGCCGTTTGGGCCTCGCTAAAGAGTATACACAGCGGACATATGTCTTATTGACATAATGTTCTGGTTGTAAACTGGTTTTGTGGTTGAGGAAAAAGACGTTGCTGAAAAGACATGAACAAACCATCCTTATCAACATCTAGTACAACCTGATCATAACATCATAATGGAGTCCTTACTACCAGGTATTCAGGGCTCAAAAGGCCCGTACTGAAGATCATCTAAACATTTAGGAATGATAGTTTTGAATTGTATATTATGAGTGGACACTACACCTTGGTATCAGAACAAAATAAGAACGCTCAAATTCTTCACCACAATAAGCAATGTTTTCATATTATTTGTAGAAACTATGTTGTGGCTATTTCTATCTGCATATACATTTTGAAGTGATATGTGTGGGTGCCTTGCCTAATTATGAATGACATAATTGTATTATTCATGATTTAATATTAATTAGGCGGCAAATTATTTCCTTGAATTAATATTAATGAGCTGTGTCTTGATATCAAATTCTTTATGTTCATGACTGTGTTCCAAATGACACCCTATTCCCTATATAGTGTGCTACTTTTAACCAGGGACCTGGTAGTAGTGCACTATATAAGGAGTAGTGTACCATTTAGGACTCAGTCTCTAAACTACCAGATGCCGTGAGAGCGTACTATGCAGTGTGGTTATGTAGAAAAGCCTATTTGAAATGTTCAGTCAGAGACAATGACCCTTTACTGTAGATAGGGAGATCACATCTGAAACATTGGGATTGTACAGCTTATTCCCCATTATGTACAGTATAGTAACTAGGCTACTAAACATATGTCCCATATTTACAGTATATCATGATTAAATGGGTAGATTTTCTGAATTAAAATATCTTAGGTTTTCTTAACTCTTCCTAATGCATTCATTTGAATGATCTGTGCGGCTTGGGCTGGTTTAAGATCTTAGCACACACAGCTAGCCAAAGCACAGTGAGGGGCTAGCACAGTGAGGGGCTAGCACAGTGAGGGGCTAGCACAGTGAGGGGCTAGCACAGTGAGGGCCATCAGGAGAGAAAAGGAAAGTGGCAAGATGGGAAAATCATTAATGATTGAATGAGCTTCCTGAATTGGTATGTTTGTGTCTAGTCAGTGCCTCTTTGTGCTGTACGGTACGCTATGTATTTCTCCTCGCTCAGCAGCAAGCAGTGACCAGCCAGTCTGTTTGTCTCTCTCTCTTTTTAACTATCTCTATCTATCCATCTCTCACTCTCTGTCCCTTTCCCTTTCCCGCTCTCTCTCGCCCGGCTGTTACATAAAGCCATTTCATTTAGGAGTCTTCCCTAAGCTCCTTTGTATGTTGGCATTCAACTGCCATTAAGAGGGGATTTTATTTGTCTGATGCCTGTGGAGGGAGAGCGGTTCAGGGGCTTACAGAGTAGAGCAGAGCTGGGCTGCTTGGCCTGCTATAGGCCCCCCAGGCCTCAAGTGTTCCAGCACAATGGAGAGAGAGGTGACCCCAGGGTTCCAACACAACACACAGGGACATTCAACATTATGAAAAGAGGTGTACATATGTGGCTACATATGCAATTAGAATTAGGCCTAGATCTGCAGGTTGTATTTTACCATGTGCGAATTCAATTCACACATAGATTTTCAAACATGGTCAATAAATATGTTTCTATGAAACAAAGTGATCAGTGAATCCATATTCCCTCCCTGCCAGGCTGCTTACACCATACTGAGGGTGAGATTATATTACAGTATAATACTATATACTACTACTATACATGTTGATGTGTGTTGCTTCCCTCATAGGTGGTGGGTGGAAAGATGACAGAATCTGGTAGACTTTGTGCTTTCATCACTAAAGTGAGGAAAGGAAGTCTAGCGGATACTGTTGGACACCTCAGACCAGGTACCTACTGATCTGATTTTATACTCTACATCCCTTACCATGTTTAGAACTACACTTATTATGTGTAGAACTACATTTACCATGCTTAGAACATCACTTGCTATGTTTAGAACTACATTAGCCATGTTTAGAACTTCACTTGCTATGTTTAGAACTACATTAGCCATGTTTAGAACTACACTTACTATGCTTAGAACTATACTTACCATGCTTAGAACTACGCTTACTACCTTTAGAACTACACATACTATGCTTAGAACTACATTTACCACATTTAGAACTACACATACTGTTTTGAACTGCATTTACCATGTTTAGAACTACATTTACCATGTTTAGAACTACATTTATCATGTTTAGAAGTACACTTACTGTGTTTAGAACTACACTTTTTCAAGCACGCTGAAGATTGTCAATACACTTCTTATGTACACAGCACTGTAGATTTAATAAGCTACTTCAGTGATTCAAGAAACATTTGGATTACTTGGTGAACTGGTGCTGAACTGGGTCAGAACCTTGTTTAAACCTCTGACACCCTTTGCCCTTCATTTAATAGCACTAATTACAACATGTATGAACTAGACAGATGTGCTGTTATTTGTTACCATAAGGGTTGCGACCGAGGCCTATTCAATTATTTATAATATTCCCTTACCAGGACGATTACAATGCTGTACTGTTTGTTTATGTGTGCTGTGTTTTCCACAATACCATTCATATTCTCATTTTCTCCATCATGTGGGCCTGCTCATGTTTATAACTACACGGATCATGTTTTTAACTATATTTATAACTATGCTTCCCATGTACATAAGTGCACCTTGCCAGCTGACATCTTGATGTGTGGATGACTGACAGCATCTCTTGTTTTACAGGCGACCAGGTGCTGGAGTGGAACGGGAGGTTTTTACAAGGAGCCACATTTAAAGAAGTTTACAATATCATTCTAGAATCAAAGCCAGAACCCCAGGTGGAACTGGTGGTCTCTAGGCCTATAGGGTAAGACCTAACAACAGCAACTACACTTATTACTACTGAACCATCAAAACTGCAGTGTATTCACATTCATACATTTGTAAAAAAATATGTTTCTGGCAGAGGAGAGAGAAGATGTGAGAAAAGGGGGCTGAGTGTATTTGAATGTAATTTGTTTTGCTTGTTTATTTAACATATCTGCCTCCCAACTCTCCCTCCCAATATCCCTCCCCTCCATCAGTCCTTCAGTGTGATGACAGTGTCAGAGGCTCATATGGGACTAGCAGTGCGGCACAATGAAATGAACAGTGGCTGCCGCCTCTCTCTCTCTCTCTCTCTCTCTCTCTCTCTCTCTCTCTCTCTCTCTCTCTCTCTCTCTCTCTCTCTCTCTCTCTCTGTGTGTCTCACTACCCACTCTTCCCCCTCTCCTCCACAAACAGCGGGATGCCAATCGTTTTTGAAAGTAGAGATACCCAGAGAAATCAGAAACCCCTTTGCTTTGTCAGTGTCTATATTTGTCCTGCTTTGTATTGCTGAGGGAGGGAGCTGCTGTACAGGAGAATTAAGACTAATGCTCTTCTTAGGACCATTAAAATACAGTGCATTCAGCATTAGCACCAATTGATCCCCTCTTCCTTCCCCATCCCTCCTCCCCCCTCTCTCTCTCCTTTCAGAGATATTCCTCGGATACCAGACAGCACACATGCACAACTGGAATCAAGTAAGTCTGGCTTTTCTTTCATTTCCCAATGATAACTAATTAGCCTGCGTTAATTAATCAACCTTGAAATATCAAGCTAAGGTATTGTCAGGGAGAGGTGATGATATCTAATTTATATCTCTCTACCCCACTTGCTTTCTTTCTCTCTCTCTCTCCTCCCCCTCCTCTTTCTCTCTCCCTCTTCTTCTCCTTGAAGTATGTTACCAAAATTACAGTGTTTCAGATTTGATCATCTGTCCTGTCTCAGGTTCGAGTTCCTTTGAGTCTCAGAAGATGGATCGCCCCTCTATCTCTGTCACGTCTCCCATGAGCCCCGGGATGCTGCGGGACGCCCCCCAGTACCTGTCAGGACAGCTCTCAGTGAGTACCCTATTACAATACCCACAATACACCCTGGCTCTGTCTGGGCCTACATTACCTGCAGGAAAGGATCATACAGTGTAGATTCACACAGAGGGTTTGAGAACAGATGTTTTCTTTCTCTGCAGTATTCAGGGAGAGTAGCTGGAGCTCTGGAGAGTAGCTGGAGCTCTGGAGAGTAGCTGGAGCTCTGAGAGTTGTTCAGTTAGACCCATCCCAACCCAGCATAGGACCACAGATCATGTTGCCCTGAACCATGTTGCTTATTATCTGATGCCTAATATACTCTTGGGGGAAGTGAGTAAAAGGCTTAACTCTGAAACTCAGGAGGCCAGACGGAAATAGACTAATGCTAACCTCCAGCACTTATTTTAAATAACACTCAGGATATTTAGTTTCTTGGAGAAAAAAACAAAGAGTGTTATGAAATAGTCACAGCTTTTCAATCCCTTTACTTATGATAACACATCTATTTTATATGTGATTATAAATAGCTTGATTTATTTCCTGATATCTTTTTATCAAAAAATATACCAGTCGATATCAGTCAATATATAACAGTCTATCAAGTCCATAGTGTATTTGTTTATCAGAAGAGGTGAGAATGTTTGATAGTTGACTGTGTGTCTGTAAACACTGTACGCCTTTTACTCTTTCTGCTTGTTGTTGTTTTCTTTGGTGAGGAGGGGGAGATCTAATCTGTGCTGCTGCTAGCGTCTCCGCCTGGCTCCTCTCCTCTCCCGTCTGTATGTAACGGGAGCATGGCGGAGCAGAGTGAGAGACAGGGAGAGAAGGAGCACAGAGAGAGGTAGCAGACACACACAGGCCCTCCAGTATTCATAGGCCTACACCCAGGAGGCCCGTGCTGACAGTTATGACGCAAATAGAGCCCAGTCAGCCAATCATGCTGCAGTTGTGATCTCTGCAATCCCTACCTGTAGCACTCAGCCCCACACCACTCAGATCCAGAAGTTCTCTCCATTTCATCAATGAGCTGACCTTGAAACCAAAACAAGAGTATTTGAATCGTACTGTAGTTAATATACTGTAGTTATACTGTAATTAATATACTGTAGTTGATATACTGTAGTTATACTGTAATTAATATACTGTAGTTAATATACTGTAGTTAATATACTGTAGTTATACTGTAAATAATATACTGTAGTTAATATACTGTAGTTATACTGTAATTAATATACTGTAGTTGATATACTGTAGTTATACTGTAATTAATATACTGTAGTTGATATACTGTAGTTATACTGTAATTAATATACTGTAGTTAATATACTGTAGTTAATATACTGTAGTTATACTGTAATTAATATACTGTAGTTATACTGTAATTAATATACTGTAATTAATATACTGTAGTTATACTGTCATTAATATACTGTAGTTATACTGTAATTAATATACTGTAATTAATATACTGTAGTTACACTGTAATTAATATACTGTAATTAATATACTGTAGTTGATATACTGTAGTTATACTGTAATTAATATACTGTAGTTATACTGTAATTAATATACTGTAATTAATATACTGTAGTTGATATACTGTAGTTATACTGTAATTAATGTAGTTATACTGTAATATACTGTAGTTATACTGTAATTAATATACTGTAATTAATATGCTGTAGTTGATATACTGTAGTTATACTGTAATTAATATACTGTAGTTATACTGTAATTAATATACTGTAATTAATATACTGTAGTTGATATACTGTAGTTATACTGTAATTAATGTAGTTATACTGTAATTAATATACTGTAGTTATACTGTAATTAATATACTGTAGTTAATATACTGTAGTTAATATACTGTAGTTATACTGTAATTAATATACTGTAGTTAATATACTGTATTTATACTGTAATTAATATACTGTAATTAATATACTGTAGTTATACTGTCATTAATATACTGTAGTTATACTGTAATTAATATACTGTAATTAATATACTGTAGTTGATATACTGTAGTTGATATACTGTAGTTATACTGTAATTAATATACTGTAGTTAAACTGTAATTAATATACTGTAATTAATATACTGTAGTTGATATACTGTAGTTATACTGTAATTAATGTAGTTATACTGTAATTAATATACTGTAGTTATACTGTAATTAATATACTGTAATTAATATACTGTAGTTGATATACTGTAGTACATTACCTTGCTGGATCAAGTGCCAGTTGAACAATACGTTGGATGCAGTTAGAAATTGTAATGTTTTTTTATTATTATTTGCATTATTTCCAAACCTTGTTGAGGGAACAATTGGATTTCAATACGTCATTGTGACACAAATGTTAAATGAAGAAAGGAAGGAAAGGTACAGTCCAGAGAGCACGGAAGGGAACGCGTAGTTAGAAGTCATCAATCATTTTCTGTGAAAACGGGAGCAGAGCAGCCTCTTCCTCTCCCTAAGTATTACAGTGTGGAGGTACAGGAACCCACAGATAAGGCTCCAAGACAATACAGCACATTAGTGAATAATGAGATGCAGATTGATGCTAATGAACGGTGGGGGAAAACACACACATCGCTAGATTGACTCTCCGTCCCCTCCTCCTCAAAATGTGTTTGTGTTATTGTGGCACTGGTTCGAGTCCAGTGAGTGTGTTTTGTTGGTTGTTTTATGTTTTTTTTGGTTTTATGGCATTTTTCTATGTTGTTGTTTAATTTTGCTTACCCAGAGCCAAAGCCTTAGTAGAAGAACAGCGCCTTTTGTCCCTAGGGTCCAGGTAAACACCTGTCTGACTCACAGACTGACTCTCTTTGGTCTTCGCTCGCCTTTTTCTGTTGCCTTTTTGGTTTCCTCCATCTTGGAAAATGCATACCAGGGAAATGGCGGCATCTTTCCCTTGCAGTGCGGTGCATTGTGTCATTATTATTATTATTATTATTATTCATTGATACCATATAACATGATCATACGGTTATGCCAGGAGTCTCGACTCTTTGCATGACTAACTAATCTAAAGGAAATATTTCAGAGAGACACCCTTCCATTGCCAGATCCTGTAGCCTACACTCAACAGCAACGACAAGCTCAAACATTATTTGTCACATGCGCTGAATACAACAAGTGTAGACCTTACTGTGAGATGTTTACTTACAAGCCCTTAACCAACAGTGCAGTTCAAGAAGAGTTAAGAAAATATTTACCAAATAAACAAGTCAAAAATAATAAAAAGTAACACAATAACATAACAATAACGAGGCTATATACAGGAGGTGCCGAGTCAGTGTGTGGGGAACACGTTAGAGGTCATTTGTACATGTAGGTAGGGGTGAAGTGACTAGGCATTTGAAGTGACTGGCCACTTGATCAATTGTTCAGCAGTCTTATGGCTTGGGGATAGAAGCTGTTAAGGATCCTTTTGGTCCTAGACTTGGCGCCCTGGTACCGCTTGCGGTAGCAGAGAAAACATTCAAATACTTGGGTGACTGGAGACTCTGACAATTTTATGGTCTTTCCTCTGACACCGCCTATTATATAGGTCCTGGATTGCAGGAATCTTGGCCCCAGTGATGTACTGGGCCGCACGCACTTCCCTCTGTAGCACCTTACGGTCAGATGCTGACCGGTCAGATGCTGAGCAGTTGCCATACCAGGCGGTGAGGCAAATGGTCAGGATGCTCTCGATGGTGCAGCTATTAGAACTTTTTGAGGATATGAGGGCCCATGCCATGTCTCCTGAGGGGGAAAAGGTTTTGTTGTGCCCTCTTCACGACTGTCTTGGTGTGTTTGGACCATGATAGAGCGTTGGTGATGGAATTTCAAGGAACTTGAAACTCTCGACCCACTTCACTACAGCCCCGTTGATGTTAATGGGGGCCTGTTCGGCCCACCTTTTCTTGTAGTCCACGATCAGCTCCTTTGTCTTGCCCACATTGAGGGAGAGGTTGTTGTCCTGGCACCACACTGCCAGTTGTCTGACCCCCTCCCTATAGGCTGTCTCATCATTGTCGTGGACAGGCCTACCACTGTTGTGTCGTCTGAAAACTTGGGTGAACAGGGAGTACAGGAGGGGACTAAGTACACCCCCCTAAGGGGCCCCAGTGTTGAGGATCAGAGTGGCAGACATGTTGTTGCTTACCCTTACCACCTGAGGGCGGTCCATCAGGAAGTCCAGGATCCAGTTGCAGAGGGAGGTATTTAGTCCCAGGGTCCTTAGCTTAGTGATGAGCTATGGTGTTGAACGCTAAGCTCTAGTTAATGAACAGCATTCTCACATAGGTGTTGCTTTTGTCCAGGTGAGAAAGGGCAGTGTGAAGTGCGATTGAGATTGAGTCAACTGTGGATCTGTTGGGACGGTATGCGAATTGGAGTGGATCTAGGGTATCCGGGAGGATGCTGTTGACGTGAGCCAAGACTTTCAAAGCACTTCATGGCTACCGACGTAAGTGCTACGGGGTGGTAATCATTTAGGTAGGTTACCTTCACTTCCTTGGGCACAGGGACGGGTCTGCTTGAAACATGTAGGTATTACAGGCTCAGTCAGAGAGAGGTTGAAAATGTCAGTGAAGTCACATGTCAGTTGGTCCGCGCATGCTTTGAGTACACGTCCTGGTAATCCATCTGGCCCTGTGGCTTTGAATGTTGACCTGTTTAAAGGTCTTGCTCACATCGGCTACCGAGAGCGTTATCACACAGTCATCCAGAACAGCTGGTGCATTTAGCTCATCTGGTAGGCTTGCGTCACTGGGCAGCTCGTGTCTAGGTTTCCCTTTGTAGTCCGTAATAGTTTTGAATATGACATGCTGGTAAAAATTTGGTAAAACTGATTTAAGTTAGGCCTGCATTAAAGTCCCCGGCCACTAGGCGCGCCGCTTCTGGGTGAGCATTTTCTTGTTTGCTTATGACCTTATAGAGTTGGTTGAGAGAGGTCTTAGTGCCAGCATCGGTCTGTGGTGGTAAATAGACAGCTACAATTAATATAGATGAGAACTCTCTTGGTAGATAGCGTGGTCTACAACTTACCATAATGTACTCTACCTCAGGTGAGCAATACCTCGAGACTTCTTTAATATTAGACATCACGCAACAGCTGTTATTGACAAAAAGACACACCCCTCTGTTCTGTCGTTGCATGGAAAATCCCTCCAGCTCTATGTTATCCATGTCGTCGTTCAGCCATGATTCTGTGAAACATAAGATATTACAGTTCTTAATGTCCCGTTGGTAGGATAATCGTAATCGTAGGTCATCAATTGTGAGGGCAGTGGGAGTTTACTTGCTCGCCTACGGATTCTCAAAAGGCAGCCCGATCTGCATCCTCTTCCTCCGTCTTTTCTTCTCTCAAATAAAGGGGATCTGTTCCCGGGAGAGCTGTATATCTTTCTCGTAAGACTCGTTAAAGGAAAAAGCTTCTTCCAGTTCGTGGTGAGTAATCCCAGTTCTGATGTCCAGAAGTTATTTTCGGTCATAAGAGATGGTAGCAGCAACATTATGTACAAAATACAGTGGCAAGAAAAAGTATGTGAACCCTTTGGAATTACCTGGATTTCTGCATAAATTAGTCATAACATTTGATCTCATCTTCATCTTAGTCACAACAGTAGACAAACACAGTGAGCTTAAACTAATGACACACAAATTATTGTATTTTTCCCGTCTATATTGAATACATAATTTAAACATTCACAGTGCAGGTTGGACAAAATATGTGAACCCCTAGGCTAAGGACTTTTCCAAAAGTTAGTTGGAGTCAGGAGTCAATTAACCTGGAGTCAGGAGTCAGCTAACCTGGAGTCAGGAGTCAGCTAACCTGGAGTCAGGAGTCAGCTAACCTGGAGTCAGGAGTCAGCTAACCTGGAGTCAGGAGTCAGCTAACCTGGAGTCCAATCTATGAGACAAGATTGGAGATGTTGTTTAGAGCTGTCTTGCCCTATAAAAAACACTCAGAACATTTGAGTTTACTATTCACAAGAAGCAGTTCCTGATGTGAACCATGCCTCGAACACAGAAATCTCAGAAGACCTAAGATTAAGAGTTGTTGACTTGCATAAAGCTGGAAAGGGTTACAAAAGTATATTTTAAAGCCTTGATGTTCATCAGTCCACGGTAAGACAAATTGTCTATAAACGGAGAAAGTTCAGCACTGTTGCTACTCTCCCTAGGAGTGGCCGTACTGCAAAGATGACTGCAAGAGTACAGCGCAGAATGCTCAATGAGGTTAAGAAGAATCCTAGTGTCAGCTAAAGACTTACAGAAATCTCTGGAACATGCTAACATCTCTGTTGACGAGTCTACTATACGTAAAATACTAAACAAGAATGGTGTTCATGGGAGGACACCACAGAAGAAGACACTGCAAGTCTGAAGTTTGCAAAAGAGCACCTGGATGTTCCACAGCGCTTCTGGAAAAATGTTCTGTGGACAGATTAAACTAAAGTTGAGTTGCTTGTGTGGAGAAAAAAAAGGCACAGCACATCAACATCAAAACCTCATCCCAACTGTAAAGTATGGTGGGGGGAGCATCATGGTTTGGGGCTGCTTTGCTGCCTCAGGGCCTGGACAGCTTGCTATCATCGATAGAAAAATGAATTCCCAAGTTTATCAAGACATTTTTCAGGATAATAAGGCTATCTGTCCACCAATTGAAGCACAACAGAAGTTGGGTGATACAACGACCCAATACAGAGAAGTAAATTTACAACAGAATGGCTTCAACACAAGAAAATACGCCTTCTGGAGTGGCCCAGTCAGAGTCCTGACTTCAACCTGATTTAAAATGCTGTGGAATGACCTCGAGAGCCGTTCACACCAGACATCCTAAGAATATTGCTCAACTGAAACAGTTTTATAAAGAGGAATGGTCCAAAATTCCTCCTGACAGTTGTGCAGGTCTGATCCGCAACTACAGAAAACGTTTGGTTGAGTTTATTGCTGCCAAAGGAGGGTCAACCGCTAATTAAATCCAAGGGTTCACATACTTTTCCCACCCAAAACTGTGAATGTTTACACAGTGTGTTCAATAAAGACATGAAAACATGTAATTGTTTGTGTGTTTAGTTTAAGCAGACTGTGTTTGTCTTTTGTTGTGACTTTTTTTCAGACCAAATTGTATGACCAAATCCAGATAATTCCAAAGGGTTCACATACTTTTTCTTGCCACTGTAAGTTAAAAAATAAGTTACAAACAATGCAAAAAAATGAAGAAAATAGCACAGTTGGTTACGGGCATGTAAACGTCAGCCATACTCTTCAGCGCCATCTTAACATGTTAGCTGTCATGGGACTTTTGTACCTAGTCAGCTACAACAGTGCTCCACATTGGCAATTAAAGGAGGGTGTCTCCTTAAATGTTTTAGTAAAACTATTACATTTTGTGGGACAAATAAATGAGCTTATTTGTTCTGTGGAACATGAAACTAGACTGGACCCTCGTCCTCATTGGCTTGACTCCCTTAGGTCCTGAATAGGTTGCCATAACAACAGCGGTCAACAACTGCTAATCATGAACACAACGTTTGGTAAATATATATGTTTACATTTTTGAATGGCTGTAAGCTTCATGTTGCAGTTAAAGGTGGGCTAAGATAACTGTCCCTTATTTTAAAGCAGATTTAAAATAATGTTTTACAGTTTTAATACATAATTCACTTGAACTAAACAGACAAGGTGTCTATCTTACTGTGGGACCTTTTTGAGGAGTTGTTTTACTCTAGCTAGCTTGTTACAGTTGGAGTGTGGAGTACTCATGTTATTTGGGAGATCATATTTCTATATTTGTCCCATCATGTCCTTGTCAAGTATCAGCTTAGCTTAGAACAAAATATATATATACAGTCTACTATATAGGAGTTTCTGGTATGATATGCACGGTTGGTTTCCTCATTTAAAGGTCGTGTGAGGTGTTGGCTATTCAACACCTATCTGTCAGATAAGGAGAGGGTGAGAATGGAAGTCTATAAATAGGTGTGTAGTGTACCCTTGGCTCAGCTCCTAGAGGTAGATCTATTAGCCTTCTGTAGAAGCGGTGTTATGCTCCACTTAACCAGGCCATACAATAATGTCAATGTAAATGATGTGGCCAACTGTACAGGAAATATAGGCAGTGTAATGTATTACATCAGGGGTATAATTTCAATTTCAACTTTTCAAGGTGAATCTGTCGCTTAAGGGTTGTACCATCAGTCATATGGGCAGTGCTGTAGTATGGTCCGAATTGCACGTACATCTTTTCCATAGGGGACTTCATTGTTGAGGAAGTCTTCCCAGTGCAAGCTGTTTGATCTGATTGACCTGCCTATGTTGTTTGACAATATCAGATCTCCTGACTGATCTTGTATGTGTTAAGTGCTTGCTGTTGCTTTGTATTGCTGCATGCATAAAGAAATGACTATGGAAGTCAATGCAATGATTTAAGACTCCTCCCATCATTATCTACATAAGTATGGGCAAGAGCTTAGAAGGCTTGGTTTTCCTCTAGTATTTAATTTAATTTTCTTGAAACAAATATTTCGCAATTTTTTTGAAAAATTGCGTTTTTTGAAACACAATTTTTCTGTAAATGTTCTTTTTTTCATTTTTTACTTCTAAGTGTTCTCTGTTATGTCCATACTTCGCTCTGACAAGTGTGAAGTGTCTTTGATGCCACTCATGACAGCGTGATTGATGTATATGTATATTTTAGCAATACACTGAGTATCTGACATTGCATTGCAGGGCTCTACAGTGCGACCATTTTACTAGCATATGCGCCTAATATTTTGCTATGCGTCCCGCAATTTTAATTTAGGAGCACTAGTACACCTACAAAAATGAAGGATTCTAGCTTTAATACTTTGTGTGTGCCTACATTTTTTAACTTAGGTGCACACGTGCTCCTTGTAAAAAAGGTCAGCTTAGAGGCCTGCATTGTGTTGTATGGTTCCAAATACAATTTCACACTCAGATCAGTAAGTGTTCATTTCAAAGCATGTTGGTCTAATTGTCATGTTGTAATGGTTTAGATACCAAGAGTTAGAATACTGTAGATATGAATACAGATACACATACTGTAGAATCCTTTCCACTCAAAAAACCTAGAAAATGTGGCTCGTGCAGCCGCAGGGTAAGATGTAGGTCATGGTAAGATATAGGTCATGGTAAGATGTAGGTCATGGTAAGATGTAGGTCATGGTAAGATGTAGGTCATGGTAAGATATAGGTCATGGTAAGATGTAGGTCATGGTAAGATGTAGGTCATGGTAAGATATAGGTCATGGTAAGATGTAGGTCATGATAAGATGTAGGTCATGGTAAGATATAGGTCATGGTAAGATGTAGGTCATGGTAAGATGTAGGTCATGGTAAGATATAGGTCATGGTAAGATATAGGTCATGCTACATACAGTACATATCTGCTTTGTGCACACTATTAAGATCATTTAGGCTCTCATTGTTCAACCTTTGCTACTTTGTTGTTGTTGATATGATCATATCATCTCCTTATTTCCGTATCTCAACAAACATGTATGCTTTTATTATCACCCCCCCGCTAAGCATGTGACCTGCTAATGCCTAATATGTAAACCAGGGGTGGCCACCCCTTCTCCAGGAGAGGTACTGGGTGTGCAGGCTTTAACTCCAGCGCTGCTCTAATCTGACACAATCCAGTGATTTGACTAATTAGCTGCTCACCATGCAGGACCTTGATTTGCTGTATCAGGTGTGTTTGTTAGTTAGTATAGAGCAGGGCTGGTGCCAAACCCTGTACACCCAGTAGCTCTCCAAGTGTAGGGTTATGAGGTCACCCTGATATAGAGCCCCCCCTCCCTCCCCACTGGCAGCCCAGTGACCATGTGACCCTGTTCTGTACCATCCATAGGTCAAACTGTGGTATGACAAAGTGGGCCATCAGCTAATAGTGACCATCCTGGGAGCCAAGGACCTGCCTTCTAGGGAAGATGGCCGCCCCAGGAACCCTTACGTCAAAATCTACTTCCTCCCTGACAGAAGGTAAGAGTAGAGACAGTAACTACAGAATGATCTAGCTCGCAGCATTTCACTTCATTCCATCTACAGCCATTGCTTAGTTGCTAGACCTATCCTCCAATATCCTAAAGTTGCCATTGGTTGAATGATACAGATTTGGGGCTCGCATGATAGTCTCACTGAATGTTGAATTTATGGTAAGAATGTCTTTGGTTTTATTTCCTTATAATTTTTTATTTCTGGTAATTGAATTTGGGGACATGTCACATTGCATTTAAACTGCTATCGTCACAAAGATCATCATGTGATCATCATTGACCTACACCTTCACTGCGCTCAGAGAACCCCTTCTCAGACACATGGAAGTAATGATAGAAAGTTGACCAGGGCTCCAACATGACGCTCCCTCCCCAGCTCATCCCATTGTCCTGTGCTGTGTTGACCTGTTCGGGAGTCTTTTCTACCATGGTTGTAAATAAAAACAGTTTGAATTATTGTTCCTCCAGCGACAAAAGCAAGAGGAGAACAAAAACGGTAAAGAAATCCTTAGAGCCCAAATGGAACCAGACCTTTATGTATTCTCCTGTGCACCGGCGGGAGTTCCGTGAGCGCATGTTGGAGATCACCCTGTGGGACCAGGCCAGGGTCAGGGAGGAGGAAAGCCAGTTCCTGGGAGAGGTAAGCCCATCCATCTCTTTTTTTCCCTCATAGTTTTCTATTGTTTTATGGACAGAGACAGTTAGAAGGTAGTTAGAAAGACAGGTACAGAGGGACACGGAGACAAGGGGCTGAGGCTATATTTGTAACAAGAGTCGGCAGCGCCACCACTTAACCAGACTCAGGCACTCATCCGTCTCTGATATAATACCAAACATACCCATCCAGTCAGGATTTGGACAGTAACTCTGATAGCTCAACTAATCCTACCAATAGGGTCAAGCTCTTGATAAAACCCTACATTCCATAGGAAGGATGACAGGCTACTGGGGGCTGATGTCATCGAACCATGATGTTTACTGTAACATCAGCACATACTCACATACTCTGTCCTCACTGCCAATAAGGTTGCAGAATTCTGGTAACTTTCCCAGAATTCCTAGGTCTTCCAGAAATCCTCCCGGTTGGGGGGAATAAGCAGGATATCCAGAATCTTCCAATCAGGATTGCTGGAAAACCTTATTTAAAAAATGATGTTGGGCCATGCCTGTGGAAGTCTTGATCTGCTCTGGAATCTGGAATGAGTCCATTTAGCAGTGGCTAGTGTGTTGAGGACTGTGAGTGTTTGTGTGTGTGTGTGTGCATGCACGCATGCTTGTTTGTGTGTGTGTGTGTAGTGATGCTGGTGTGTTTCTCCTTTAGATACTGATAGAGCTGGAGACAGCCCTGCTGGATGATGAACCTCACTGGTACAAGCTGCAGACCCACGACGTGTCCTCCATGCCCCTCCCCCGCGCCTCGCCCAACCCCCAGCGCAGACAGCTCCACGGAGAGAGCCCCACGAGGAGGCTACCCATACAGAGTAGGTTACCCCTCTGCCCTAACATCCATAACCTGTATACTAGTCTATACTAGAACTGTGTAGGAAAGCTCCTGTCTTTTTCGAACCCCAAACCTCAGGATAGGGAATGAGACATGAGTGTCGAACCAACCGTTCGTCTGATGATTTTGAAAAGCCAGTATGGTGGCTGGCAGGTGCCCTGTTACCGACTGTCTTTGCCTGTCTGCCAAAGCCTGAATGATTTATGAAGTATTTATTACTGTTAGTATGTTCATATGGTGTTTGTTTTCTTATCCCTCTCAACTCAACCTGATACTTACAGACAAGGGGCCGTATTCGTACAATTCAGGTAACGGCCCCCGTTTGTTGTTCCACACTGCTCTCTCCACTGAGCTCTCTCTCCACTGAGCTCTCTCTCCACTGAGCTCTCTCTCCACTGAGCTCTCTCTCCACTGAGCTCTCTCTCTCCACTGAGCTCTCTCTCCACTGAGCTCTCTCTCTCTCCACTGAGCTCTATCTCCACTGAGCTCTCTCTCCACTGAGCTCTCTCTCCACTGAGCTCTCTCTCCACTCAGTGTTGCTGTTCATACGAAGACTCTGTCTCTCCCCTCTGCTTCAGTCCTATTGTACTGTTCTCTACCTCCAAAGTGTTCTTTCACTCCACTCCTCCATTAGCTATCCCACAATTCCCTTTGATTCTCGCTATGCTCCCTCTCCGCTCCACCGCAGTCCTTAAACAAGATGGCCGCCTCATGGTCAGCCTCGGGCCCGGCAGGTTTCAGTTTCCCAGTCCAGATCCTGGTGATTTAGCTCTATCAGAAGAGCTCTGTCCACTCCCCTGTTTGTCATTTGAATATGTTGACCACTTGTTTTCTCAGTGCAATGCATTGTCTCATCTTCTGCCCTATGCCAACACTTTCCTTTTGAAAAACATTATGATAATTGTGCTGGTTTTTGCTCTTCTTCTCTTCTGCTTGTGTCTGTTGTATCTGTTGTGTCTGTGTTTGTTGTGTCTGTGTTGTCTGTGTCTGTGGTGTCTGTTGTGTCTGTGTCTGTTGTGTCTCTGTTGTGTCTGTATCTGCTGGGTGTGAACTTGTATTTGCACTTGACAGATTTCTAATGTATGTAACCTGCACATGTATTTCCAACGCTAAGGCTTGAGATTATTGACCGTGTCAACTGAGTTTGTGTGTGTGTGTTAGGTGAAAGAGCTGATCTCTCTAAAACAAGAGCGTTTAAACAGTTTCAGCCCATCTGAGACGAGAGAGAGAGAGAGAGAGAGAGAGAGAGAGAGAGAGAGAGAGAGAGAGAGAGAGAGAGAGAGAGAGAGAGAGAGAGAGAGAGAGAGAGAGAGAGAGAGAGAGAGAGCACTTGTCATTTCTGTAAAAGCCCAAGTGTCTCGTTGATTTAAGTTGACTGAACAGTGAAGAAGTCAGAAAAACAACCGAGTGCAGAGTGAGAGAGGGGACGACTCGGAATGAGGGAGGGAGTAGTTCTGAAAACGGTGGAGACGGTAGAATACCTCCCAGACTCCATCTTCAGATGTACATTGAATGATTGAAATGTCAAATCAAAGCGCCACCGTGAAAACATGGAAGCTATTGCCAATTAGGCTAGATGGAAAGGACCACACAATGTTGTTCCTATTGCCAATTAGGCTAGATGGAGAGGACTACACAATGTTGTTCCTATTGCCAATTAGGCTAGATGGAGAGGACCACACAATGTTGTTTACATCACATCCAACATCATGTCTCACACTAGCTATATGTTACAGTTGTTCTCTTTAAATTAGACTTTATATCACACTATATCTAAAATAGGCAGCTCCCACATTGGTGGGGAAAACCAGAAGAAGCAGACAGTATATTTCAGGAGAGTAAATGTAGGTCTTGGTTGCCTGTGTTGGTTATGAAGTGTGGTCAGTGATGCTCAATGTAAGGACGTGACTTTGAGATATAATACTGTTTAATAGTGTTCTCAAAATAAATAGTGTTCTATTTCTGTGTCTGCTGCTTTCCCTGACTATGTCCAGGACTGGGGCATTGGTCTAGAACAACTGGACAACACTGGTGACAGCTAGGCCACAGAGCCATGGTCTGACCAGGGGAAGAGGACAGACCCTGGAGTAAACTAACTTCTATCCTCCTCTGCTCTCCTTTCTCCATCTCTCCTCCAGGATCTCAGAGAATCAGTGACAGTGAGATCTCTGACTATGACTGTGAAGACGGTGTTGGGGTAGTGTCAGGTAAGATAGAGTCACACATGAATAGTAATCACTATAATGTAAATGCAGCTAACTCATGGGTTAACAGTATATGAACATACAAGCTACAAGTATGTCATGGTACTGTACTGGATCATGTGATGTTTTAAAAGAAGGTAGCTAGCTAAGATACTGCAGCAGCTCTACAAGGAGCAGTGAGTTTCTTCTCCTTCCCTCTGCGCTACTGTAGCTAGCTGCTCTCCTCGACACAGGCAGCAGGCGCCCACGCTAGTCTCAGCCTGCCGCTGCTGCACATTGAGAGGAAGAACTTTAGCAGGCAGCTGTGTGTGTGTGTGTGTGTGCGTGATAGATGAGGAGGAAACCCTCCCACCTCTGTAACATTCTCATCAGCCCCTCTCTCACTTCACAGCCTCCTCCCTCTCTATGCCCATAATATCCCTTCACTCAGTGGGAATACCCCTCTCCTCCCTCTCTCTCTCTATCTCTCTCTCTATCTCTCTCTCTCTCTCTCTCTCTCTCTCATCCCCCTCTCTCCTCTTTCCTCCACCCTTGTTTCCCAGAGATTTTTGCTAATCCCCTTTCCTCCTACCTTCTCCATATCAAACTACTGATACTATACTAAGGGAGAAGAGATGATAACTATTCACAGGAATAATAGATTGATTGTTTTTTTGAATTGGGATGTCACTGCTGTGGTTTTAACTAGGATAATGCAGTCATTCTTCTCTGCTGACTCTGTCCTGTTAATTCATATCTGAGCTTCTCTCCTCTATACACAGTATATATGCCTAACACACAGTTTCTAGTCATGTGCTTCTTGTCAAGAGAACCAATGAACTACATTTGGGTTGTGCACGTAAAGCAAGCTGATTGCAGAGCTGGGTGCTTAGTTACCCACCCCAGTGTTGGGCTGCTGATAGTTGGACTGCAGATGTTAGATAGTGAAATGTGATGTCAGGTGGAATTGGTTTAATATTTCTCTGTTTCCACTATAGTAAATATGTTTGACATTGTGTTATGCAGGACTTGATTGTGAATAATTTTAACATAATATTCATGCACATAATACTGTATATTTTTCTTATCAGGATTCCATTCTATGTATAATTTGAAGGAATTCAGTTTTTCGCATGAAGGAATTCACAATGCAAGGTTTCACAATGCAGCAAACTCACTTTCAAACATATTTGGAAGAGAAAATGTAATGATTTGGAGATAATTGATAGAAGTATCAAACTAAAGTGGCCGTGAAGGTTAACTTTTCCTCTCATATTTCATCATGTCGTGTGTTTCCTTGCTAATCCTACCTTTGATTCACTGTTACGTTTAAGTCATTTTAATGTGCTATACACTCTATTGAATGTTAATCAACGTTAATGGCGCAAAGCATTGACCTTAACCATGCCTCCTGGCCATGGATGATTATTGAATAATGAACTCATTCAAGTTCGATGGACTAATCAGTCTAGCAGGGAAAAGTCATTATAATGTTTCTGATTTAAAAAAAAAAAAGAAGCTATTTTCATGTTTAATGCAAAAATGTTAACCGCAATGACTTGAATCACATGAACATTGAGTTGAGACCAAGCCCTCATTTATTTGAATATAGAGAGCCTCAGCATTTTGAAAATTTGAAAGCCACCAACCATTATGCCACTGTGTGCAACTTCTGAAAAGTTTGAAAGAATCCTCTGAAAATAAATGTTGCCATAAATGTTGTTATTTGCAGCAGTGTGTATAGTCAATAGGGAGGAAAGGTTGTAGCCTGGTACCAGATCAGTTTGTGCTGCCTTGCCAACTAGACAAGACAGTACACATCTATCTGGGGCCAGGTTAGAGAGGCTGCGCTCAGAACGATGAGTCTGTCTCTGAATGACTTCTGACATCACCCTCTCTCTCTGTATCTCTGTTTCTCTCTCTTTCTCTCTGTTTCTGTCTCTCTCTGTTTCTCCCTCTGTTTCTGTCTCTCTCTGTTTCTCTCTTTCTGTTTCTCTCTTTCTGTTTCTCTCTGTTTCTCTCTCTGTTTCTCTCTGTTTCTCTCTTTCTGTTTCTCTCTGTTTCTCTCTTTCTGTTTCTCTCTCTCTCTTTCTGTTTCTCTGTTTCTCTCTGTTTCTCTCTGCCTCTCTCGTTCCCCCTTTCTCTCTGCCTCTCTCATTCCCCCTTTCTCTCTGTCTCTCTTTCTGTCTCTCTGTCTCTCCAGACTACCGGCAGAACGGCAGGGACCTTCATAGTTCCACGTTGTCTGTCCCAGAGCAGGCGATGTCATCCAACCACTGCTCACGGTCGGCAGACATGAACCGGGCGCGGTCGCGGTCCCCCAGCGTTCCCCCTCCACAGAGGTAACTCTCCCGCCTCACTTGTCCCCTGTCCAACCCAGCATCTCAAGTTGTATCCCTTCCTCAAAAACACCACACTGGGATCTGAGAACCCCAACTGATCAGAGGTTGTCCTTTAAGCGCCATCTCTGTGATAGTTGTCTTGATAGTAGAACGTTTAACCCATATAAACAATACTGGGATCTCACTCACACTGACAGTGGTTGCAGTAAGGTGAGTAGGTGCATCCCCGAGCCACTAGGGGACACTGTGGGGAGTTTGTACTGTGACTGTACCGTACTAGGGGGGTGATCCAGTGATTCTGTTGTATACAGCAGAAGTCTGGACCCCGGCTATGACATTGACCCCGCCTCGTCTCAGTACAGCTCCTCCAGTAGAGTGGACCGGCGCAGTGTGTCCGATGACCACCACTCACCTGACAGGTAGATACCCCTGTCTCACACAGCTTGACACAGCCTAACACAGCCCCACACAACCTCACACAGCCTCACACACCAGCTGCTGCAGACAACACAACCAACTAGGACTGACAGGGTTCCAACCCGGGTTGTCTGCGAGCCACAAGACTGTGTAACTGTTAGACCTCTGAGCTAAAGCCTAGGCATTTCCTAGGCATTTCCCTTTCCCCAACCTGTCCCTTTCCCCAACCTGTCTCTTTCCCCAACCTGTCTCTTTCCCCAACCTGTCTCTTTCCCCAACCTGTCTCTTTCCCCAACCTGTCTCTTTCCCCAACCTGTCCCTTTCCCCAACCTGTCCCTTTCCCCAACCTGTCTCTTTCCCCAACCTGTCTCTTTCCCCAACCTGTCTCTTTCCCCAACCTGTCTCTTTCCCCAACCTGTCCCTTTCCCCAACCTGTCTCTTTCCCCAACCTGTCTCTTTCCCCAACCTGTCTCTTTCCCCAACCTGTCTCTTTCCCCAACCTGTCTCTTTCCCCAACCTGTCTCTTTCCCCAACCTGTCC